>NC_140988.1:203448263-203543387 GCF_052327205.1 Somniosus microcephalus
GGTCGCTAATGAGATGCTAATGAGCGGAATGTTGAACGTTTTTTGGATACCGCGGGCGCGATTTTTGTCCGGCCTAAACGTAAAAACGCCTATGACCGGTCCGTAATCGTAAGCTTTCTTTTGGCGTGACGCGCGCGCAGGTACGCTCTATAACTTTCAAACGTATAGAGAACGGACAGACAGACAGACAGACAGACAGACAGAAGAGGTCTTTTATATATATAGATGTGTCAATGGTCCAATCTATGGTAGCACCATATGGCCCCAATTTACCTTTCTAACATTAGCCTAAAATGTTCAGCCCAGCAGTTATAGTACTTTTCTACTGGATTCTCAACCAAGATACCTGAGCTGGCATCCAGAATCCAATTAACAATTTCATGCCAGCTTTCTCTAAGGGTCTGTTTGATAATCTTGGTTGTTTTTTGAGGAAGCAAAGAATAGTCATGTAAGAACATACTTTCCTAGAACACTCAAAGTGTTACCTAATAAATCAACCAAGCAGCAGTATTGATGATGTTCATGGATTATTCAACCAGCTGTTACACATTGTTCCAAACTACATGATGTCATGCTCAGAGATGGGAGAAAATAATGGGAAACTAACTTAAGTCTTTTCTCTTTCCAATGTCCTTGTATGTTTTTGTGAAACTATTAACATTTTTTAAATTCATTCTGGGATGTGGGTGTCGCTGGCAAGACCAGCATTTATTGCCCATCCCTAATTGCCCTAGAGAAGGTGGTGGTGAGCCGCCTTCTTGAACCACTCCAGTCCGTGTGGTGAAGGTACTCCCACAGTGCTGTTAGGGTGGGAGGTCCAGGATTTTGACCCAGCGACGATGAAGGAATGGCAATATATTTCCAATCAGAATGGTGTGTAACTTGGAGGGGAACTTGGAGGTGGTGGTGTTCCCATGCGCCTGCTGTACTTGTCCTTCTAGGTGGTAGAGGTCATGGGTCTGGAAGATGCTGCCGAAGAAACCTTGGCGAGTTGCTGCAGTGCATCTTGTAGCTGGTACACACTGCAGCCACGGTGCACCGGTGGTGGAGTGAGTGAATTTTTAAGGTGGTGGATGGGTGCCAATCAAGTCGGCTACTTTGTCCTCGATGGTATCGAGCTTCTTGAGTGTTGTTGGAGCTGCACTCATCCAGGCAAGTGGAAAGTATTCCATCTCACTCCTGACTTGTGCCTTGTAGATGGTGGCAAGGCTTTGGGAAGTCAGGAGGTGAGACACTTGTCGCATAATACCCAGCCTCTGACCCGCTCTTGTAGGCACAGTATTTATGTGGCTGGTCCTGTTAAGTTTCTGGTCAATGGTGACCCCCAGGATGTTGATGGTGGGGGATTTGGCAATGGTAATGCCGTTGAATGTCAAGGGGAGGTGGTTAGACTCTCGCTTGTTGGAGATAGTCATTGTCTGGCACTTCTGTGGCACGAATGTTACTTGCCACTTATCAGCCCAAGCCTGAACGTCATCCAGGTCTTGTTGCATGCGGGCATGGACTGATTGACATGCAATGGTGTCCATTCTGATGGTCATCCTGTGTTTATAGGTGGGGTTTCCAACCCCCCAAGTTGACGGAGCAGGGCCCATGCTTTCCTGCTGCAGTGAGTGAGGTTAGTCTTCTCCACTGTAGGGGGTGGTGTTTGCGCCCAGTCAATTTTACCTCTGACTGTCCCTTTGAGCAGTTTGACTCGCTCCCACACCCCTGGGTTCTAGACACTGGACTTAGGTACAGGCAGCGATAAAGAAAATCGAGTAGACAGTGGTTTGGTGTAAGAAAACCAAAATTTTATTAAAGCAGAATGAAATACAATCTTATGGAAGTTATTGGTATGAAATACAGGCATGAACAATTACAGTTATATGGGGATGGGGAACACACGGCACATCGAGGGAAAACAACTATATTAACCAATCCCCTTATCCTTATCCCACCCCTTATACCTAACTAGATTAAGCTATGAAGGGCCAGGAATTCATGCTCACCAATCCAAAACCTGTTGTTTTAACGGTTGTGAGTTTTTTTGGGGTCCATTCTTGCTGCCCTTTGGGGTACCCCATCACCACCTGGTCTCAGGGCGCGGCGCTGATGTTGTTGATGCAAAGCACCCTCCCTTTTCCTCAGCTACCGTCGTTGTCGGGCCGCGATGGGTTTTCTTCTTCTTCTCCCTCGGGCAGTCGTCGGTGGTAACGTTACGGTCGGGGGTCGATTGGCGGTCTTTACCGTCTGAATGATTTCACTATCCAAGCTTCGAACGCCAGTTTATTCGTCACGGGCACCGTTAACCATTCTTTGAACGCCAGCTTATTCTTTAACCGGGCTATTACTGTCTATGTGACAAACGCCAGCTTATAACTAGGCTGTATGTCTCGATTTTGCTACCCATCCTTCGAATGCCAGCATATTCTTAAATTGGGGTTACACTATATGTCAACTTATTCACCAAACACCAGCTTATAACTGAGCGTTGGTCCTCAAATGCGTCTTTCCGCTGCCCCTCTCTGCCTTTACCGGTCTACCTTCTTCTTCTTCTCATCTCGTCTCGTCTGCCCGTTTGTGTCCTGTGTATTCTGTGTGGCTTTGAACTCAGGTCTCGTTCTCCTCCCGCGTTTGGCCACGGTGTAATGGGTGTCCTTGGTTGTTGAGCAGCATGGGGAGCGAGAAGAGAGCCCGCCACGAGGCCAGGGCGCGAGTACGAGAGGCAGCAGGCCAAAACCACAGGCAAGAGATAAGAGCAATAAGGGAGCGATTGCTACTGATGGGCCTACAATTATACCCGTGCTTCAACTCCTTATCTGCGTGCCAAATCAGGTCAGTCCATTGTCTAACTTTTGGCGGGCTTGTTTAAATGATTGCAGCCATTTATTTTAACGACTTGTGGAGTGGTTGCCTCTGGGTCTAATGGCCCCGATGTCCTGGTTGTTTGTCATGGATAAGACTTAATTGTCCCCATCCTGACTTGATGGCTACTGTGAGCTGTTACCAATTAAATATGCAGAAACCCAATGGCTTCGATTCTAGGCCCATTCCAGCTTGATCTATTTCAAGTCGAATGAATGTATATTCTGTGTTTACTTTGGCTGGCTGGCTCCAGAGTCCTTTTCACAGATTCCTGCATTTTAAGTTCCGTCTCCGGGCCTGCTTGTCTACAGAGCCCTGTTTTAAAAATCCTGTCAGTTCTGGTCACGAGGTTACAGAAGCCATTTTGGGTACCCTGGTTTAATAACTTGTCCAAATAGGGCCCCTTGATCCATAATTTGGGGAGTGCGGGAATTTTGAGAACCTTGCACTTACACTTCCCCCTGTTGATACTAAACTCGCTTTAAGTATCATCCTGATGAGGTGAGCAAAATTTCCGTCCCTCCATCATCAACTTTCCACTGTAATTACCTATCTAAGATACCCACGACACATGCATTTCCCATTCTGTAAAAATGTAGTGTACATAAGCATGCATAGAATAATTACAGTCATTTACACACATCCAAGCATGGAGGGGACCAACACCCCTGCACCACTTGGTACACATACATCTCTATTACAAACAACATGCTGAACATATTTATTAAAAACAATAAAAGAACATAAAAAAACAACAATCTTTAGTCAATAATACAAACAGCAAATTCAAACAGGTGTATCTCCCTCCACCTTAACATAATGTTCCTTCCAGGTCCTTTGGTTTTGAAATTCTAGTATTTAACCTTTTCTCTTGCACTGAGTGCATACTAGGTATAATACTATCCCCAACTGGCAAACCACGAGAATGTGGGAAGCCAGTCTGATCCACGAAGGGACCTCTATATTATTGAAAATATCCCACCAGGGTGGAATCACAATATCCAATATCTTAGCCGTTATCTCTACCGTTTTCTGCTCTAACGTGTAGAAATGTTTCTGCGAGACTATTACGGCTTTGAGTATCTTGGTAAGGTGTTCTGGGAGAGGCAGGATTTCGTAGCCGAAATGCGCTATGTACTTCTGTAGATTGGTAAAATTCTCCTTTACAGTGAGGTGAACAGTGGAGGGTTCAGGAACGGGGACAATTCGTTCCTGGGCCACTTGAACTTCTGCCTTGGGTTTAAAACAGAAACTGCTGTCGCTTACCGGACACCAGCTATGCTGTCCATGCTGGTAGTGGGGCGCTCCTGTGGTGACACAATATGTCCAACCTTCTATGTATGCTACCTGTGGGGGAACATGGCCTTGTACCATTGCTTCCATGGTACAATTTATAGGTTTTGCGCCAGCAGCTCTGAACCCGCACTGTGGTTTTGAATAGGCATTCAAGTGCTGGGGACACAGGATTATGTGTGCTCCCCGGCTCTGGCACCCCGAGAGGTCGGTACCTGTCATAGCATGCTCCCACTTTATGACGTAAGGTGGGACCGCTGTGAAATGAATGTGCACCCCCTTGAATGACTCCAATGTTCTCTACCCTGTATACCGGCACGGGTCGGGCCGTCCCGCTCATGACCGGCATTCTTACAACTATCCCCATGATGGTGTGGTTGGACCGCCCACAATCCACTGGGACCGGGTAGGCTTCAGATGCTAGCCGGATTTGGCACGGGCTTAATGCATTCTCAAATGGATGGAGGGCTGCGAGGTGTTTGTTGCTGATCCAGGAGGGGACTAAACCCTCTTTTAAATCCTCCAGATTACTGCGGCCCTCGCCCAGCAACAATGCCCCATACAACACGCATACCTCGTTCTGCGCAGCCTGGTCAGAAGCATTTCTGTCCTCTCTTATGAGGGCATTTACAGTCTTTGTTAGATCAGTGTATTAATGGAGACACGGAATGCAGGAGTTGATTTAACAAGTGTTTACTGAACAAAGTCAGGAGGTGAACTAACAACACAAGTCACACCCCCATCCACATCAATGGGGCAGAGGTGGAAAGGGTGGCCAGCTTTAAGTTCCTCGGAGTCCACATCACGGAAGACCTCTCCTGGTCCCTCAACACCTCCTCTCTGGTGAAGAAGGCCCAGCAGCGCCTATATTTCTTGAGGAGGCTGAAGGGATGTAATCCGTCACCCCCGATCCTCTCTAACTTCTACCGCTGCACTATAGAGAGCATCCTGACAAACTGTATCACGGTATGGTACGGCAGCTGTAGCTCCCATGACCGGAAAGCCCTGCAGCGGGTAGTCAAAACTGCCCAACCCATCACCGGCACCCGGCTACCGACCATAGAACATATATATCAGAAACGCTGCCTACGGAGGGCACGGTCCATCATCAAAGACCCTACCCACCCCAGCCACAGTCTGTTCGCCCTCCTATCATCTGGAAGACGCTACAGATGCATTCGCACCCGTATGACCAGATTTAGGAACAGCTTCTTTCCCAGGGCTGTCATCCTACTGAACTCCACAAATAAACACTAAAGCCTGCACATCTGCCGATGCACTTTATTATGGTCATATTTATGCTAATATATATGTACAAATGTATGTTGAAATGTTTAAGTGTCCTAATCCAAATTGTACACTCTCGGGAGCCGCAAGCTTACATTTCGTTGTACTGCACTTGTGCACTAACAATGACAATAAAAGTTGATTTGATTTGATTTGAAGACGCTACACAGGCTTATATACCCGAGTGGTCACTACTGGTACTACAATATACAGGGGCTTCAAAAAGATAGTTCCTCTTAAAGGTACATACACTACAATTCCTCCCCTTTTAGATAAATAGTACATAACATTTTAAGTAATCATTAAATAACATTTTAGTAATCATTAAATAACATTTTTACAAGAACAATAATATACACATTTGCTGAAGTTAATCAATTACAAATTCAGTCTCTCTGGAGGCATCCTGACTCGGTCCGGATAACGCCTCGGTGGTGTAGTAGCTTCTTTTGGCAAGGTCGATTCGGCTTCAATGCTAGTGTCGGGTTCATCTGGTTCCAGTATCACCGGATCGGAGGTAGATACTATGGGTATCTCTGCTTCATCACTAGGCGTATAGAGTTGTGGTGTAGGTTGTCATTTTTCGGATGACTCTATGATCTGGTCAGCATGGCGCCTTATTATGCTTTCTCCAATGTCCATGGTATACATCAGCGGACCTAGTCCTGTGCAAATAGTTCCAGGCTGCCATTTCTTGGTACGGTAGTCCCGGGCCAAAACTGGTTGACCTATCTGGAAGGTTCTAGTTGGACTTTCATTCATGCTTTGAAATTGCCGGTTCTCTACGTCCCTTCTGACATTTGGCTTGACCAAATCCAGCCAGCATCTTAGTCTTCTATTGAAAAACATCATGGCGGGGATTTGGTTTGTAACCACATGTGTTGCATTCCTGTACGCAAACAAGAAGTTATCTACCTTATGTTGTAGATTTATGTCTTCATTACCCATGGCCTTTATGGCCTTCTTCAAGGTCTGGACAAACCTTTCAGCCAATCCATTGGTGGCGGGATGGTATGGGGTGGACGTGTAGTGCTTAACCCCATTCTTTTTTAAGAACTTCCTGAATTCTTCGGATACAAATTGCGGTCCATTATCAGAACAGATCTGTTCAGGCAGCCCATTCCTGGCGAATATGGTCCTTAATACTGTGATGGTTTTTTCCGTGGTGGTGGAGGACATCTTTATTACCTCCGGCCACTTGGAGTGTGCATCCAACGCGATTGAGAACATTGAGTCCATAAATGGACCAGCAAAGTCGATATGTACCCTTTGCCATGGAGATGAGGGCCACTCCCATGGATGTAGAGGGGCTTGTGGAGGGGCGTTTTGGACCTTCTGGCATCCTAGACAGCTCTTGGTCATTTCTTCAATGTCTCCATCGATACCTGGCCACCACACAAATGCTCTGGCTAAGTTCTTCATTTTCACTCCACCCAGATGCCCCTCGTGAAGCTCCTTTAGCACTCTATCCTTCAGTTTGGATGGAATCACCACTCTGGATCCACACATCAAGGTTCCTCAGCACACTGACAGCTGTTCTCTTCTTTGTGAGAATGCTGGCAACAGTGGTTCGCCATGTGCTGGCCATCCCTTCACCGTTAAATCGTAGACTCGTGAGAGAGTCGGGTCATTTCGCGTTTCCTTTTCAATGGTAGAATTTGTCACCGGTGCACATTTCACTATGGTCGAGTGGAATATCTCCACTGGGTCCACTGTAGGCGCCTCTTCCACCGTTGGCAACGGTAGGCGCAATAACCCGTCAGCATTCCCATGCTGTTTTGTTCCTTTGTACTCTATGTCTTATTGGTGTGCCCCTAGGAAAAGGGACCACCTCTGTAGCCTTTGCGCTGTCATAATGGGAATGCCCTTTTTAGGGTTGAATATGGAGACGAGGGGTTGATGGTCTGTCAACAAGGTAAACTTTTGTCTGTGTAGGTAATGGTTGAATTTCTTCACCCCCCACACCAGGCTAAGTGCCTCCCTGTCGATCTGGGCATAGTTACGCTCAGCTGAGTTCAATGAGCGTGACGCAAAAGCTATCGGCCGCTCCGAGCCATCGGGGAATCTATGCGATAATACCCACGCCGTAAGCGGATGCATCACACGCCAGTCTGATTGGCAGTGATGGGTTGTAATGAGCCAACACTTCCCTGGACGTGATCAAGCCTTTGCATTTATGGAAGGCACGTTTACAGTCTTTGCTCCATTTCCAAACTACTCCCGTTTGTAGCAGTGCGTTAAGCGGGTGCAGAACCGTCGACAAGTTTGGTAAAAATTTATGATAGTAATTTACTAATCCCAGGAACGACCTTAATTGTGGGACATTTTCAGGCGCTGGGGCCTTTACGACCGCTTCAATTTTTTCAGGTGACTTATGCAACCCTTCTTCGTTAATGACACGGCCACAATATGATATTTGTTTCTGGAAAAATTCGCATTTGCGGCGATTTGCTTGTAGGCCCCGTTCTCTCAGCCTCGTGAGCACCTGCTCCAAGTTGGCAAGGTGCTTGTTGTCATTTTCTCCTTTTACAAGGATGTCGTCTAGGTAGCATTGAGTCCCCGGAATCCCTTGCAGGACTTGCTCCATAGCTCTTTGCAGATAGCCGGAGCTGATGCCACTCTGAAAACCAGTTGATTGTACTGGTACAGGCCTTTGTGTGTGTTTATCGTGAGATACTTTTTAGAGGCCTCCTCAACCTCCATCTGTAGATATGCCTGTGCTAAGTCAATTTTGGTGAAACGTTTCCCTCCGTGTCATTTCATGGGTGCCGAAGTCCTGTGGCTTTTGCTGTATCTCTGCAGCTCCTCTTGCTGCTGCTTCGTATGATACAGCCACACTGAAAGCCTTGTCCAGTGTCAAATCTTTCTCAGAATGTAGTCTTTTCTGTGTTCCTTCACTTAGGAGACCGCAGACGAATTTGTCTCGTAGAGAATCTGCCAGTCCTGCCCCGAATTGGCAGTGCTTTGACAGCTTCCCTCTGATAGTGAGGCGAAAATATCTTCTATCCTTGGAAGAGGATACTGTACCGTGAGAAGAACCGGGTTTACAGTCACCTTGAAGTCCCCACAGATGCGAACTTTTCTCTGTTCTTCAGATTTATCATTATTCAACGTTTTCTTCATGACCGGGACGATGGGTGTTGCCCACTCGCTCCAATCTACCTTGGATAACACGCCTGCTTTTTCCAAATTCTCCAGCTCTGCCTCGACGGCTGGACGAATTGCGTATGGCACTGGCCTTGCCTTAAAAAACTTGGGAATTGCCGCATCTTCCACTTTTATTGAGGCGGTGGTGCCTTTCAATGTTCCTAGTTCCTGTTGAAACACTTCTTTGGCGTTAGCCAAGATTTCTTTTAATCGTCCAGGAATGACATCATCATTGTTTTTTTTCTCACTGGTCACCATCAGTGCCTGAATGGAGTGCCAGTCTAAACGTATCTTTCTGATCCATTCACATCCCAACAACGGTGGACCACCATCTTGCAGAACGTATAAATACAACTTCTGTATTTCCTTGCCGTTGTATACAACAGGCACCCTTATTTTCCCTCTGGGGTATACTTTCTGCCCCGTATATGTCTTCAAGATAATGGATGTGTCTTTCAAAGGTATATGCGGAAATAGCCGCTCGTAATCCCGTCGACTCATGACGGTCAGAGCTGATCCTGTATCTGGCTCCATTTTGACTGGGGACCCAGCTATCGTGAGGGTAACCCAAATGGTCTGGTAATCTTCTTTGGCAATTACATTATGTAATTTGAGACAGCTTAGTTTCTTGTTTCCGGAGTCGCTATCGATCTTCTGGTCTTCGGAGCTACTGTCCGTCATCATTTGTACCTTTCTGTACTTTTCCTTATTGACCTTTTTACTGTCAGCGGATTTCTTTCCAGATCTGCATAAACGTGCAATGTGTCCCATCTTTCCGCATTGCCTGCATGCTTTGTCCTTAAACCAGCAGTCCTTCTGGTCCTGCGTGGATCTGCCGCAGTGATAACATCTCTCGAAACCCCGTGTCATTTCATGGGTGCCGAAGTCCTGTGGCTTTTGCTGTATCTCTGCAGCTCCTCTTGCTGCTGCTTCGTATGATACAGCCACACTGAAAGCCTTGTCCAGTGTCAAATCTTTCTCAGAATGTAGTCTTTTCTGCGTTCCTTCGCTTAGGAGACCGCAGACGAATTTGTCTAGTGGAGAATCTGCCAGTCCTGCCCTGAATTGGCAGTGCTTTGACAGCTTTCGTAATTCGGTGAGGTAATCAGCGTTACTTTCATTCTTGTGCTGATTCCTCCTGAAGAATTTGAATCGTTCTGCTATCAGCAGCGGTGTTGGGTTTAAGTGCTCCTGTAAGGTATCAACAATCTCCTTAAAATTCTTGTATATCGGTTTGGCTGGAGTGATCAAGTTTCGTAACAGCCCGTATGTCCTTGCACCCATCAGATTTAGAAGTACCGATGCCTTTTTATCATCCGTTACTTCGTTTGCCTTGCAATATAGCTCCACTCTTTCCACATATGTGGTCCAATCTTTTATATCACTATCGAAAGCAGTAATATTGCCAGTCTTCGGCATCTTGAAAATCTAAAATGGCGCTTCCCGCGCTTTTCTTTCTTCCCCGCCGAGTTAAGATGGCGCCTCCCGCGCTTTCCCGCCTCTGCCACTGCTGCCAACGCTGTTGCTGGCGATTAATTTTTTTTAAATTTTTTTTTTAATGGCGACGCACTATGGTCTTTGCGCCTCCCCAATCGCTGCTGCCAACGCTGTTCTCCGCGGTTCCCGTTGCGACCTGCAGCTTTTCACGGTATTTCTATTTTTTTTATATATATCGCTTCAATAGTTTCTCCGTTACTTGGAGAACCGTTCCTGTCGTGGAGTGGACCCTCTGGGACTTTCCCCTCCCTCTGCTCGGTCTGAACGCCGACCTGCTTTGCAGCACCGGCCGCGCACTGAGTGCTCCACCCTCTCTCTCTCTTTGCTTCTGCTTCCCGACTCGCTGCCCAGCCCCGTTGCAAAGCCACCCGATCGAGCTCTAGCCCGCCGCAGCCCAGGAAGGATCAGTGCACTACCTGCCACCAGCCCGTTTAGCTGGGGAAACCACAGACTGGAGACCCAGCCTGGCCCTCGTTTTCGAGTTTCTTCGAGTTATATATATATATTTTTTTTTCTTGCTTCTGGCTTCGACCTTCGTCTGAGGAATCGATCTCCTTGAGGTGCTGCCGAATTGCCGGTAAGTTTGTTTCTAACTCGTCGCCACTGTTAGATCCGTGTGTTAATGGAGACACGGAATGCAGGAGTTGATTTAACAAGTGTTTACTGAACAAAGTCAGGAGGTGAACTAACAACACAAGACACTACACAGGTTTATATACCTGAGTGGTCTCTACTGATACTACAGTATACAGGGGCTTCAAAAACATAGTTCCTCTTAAAGGTACATACACTACAGTCTTTGCGTGCTTCTCCAACTCCGCTATAATTCCCTTTAAATGGACCATCATGGCCTGGTCCTCGTGTAACTCTGAGCCTACTACTTTGCTCTCATCCATTAAGATTTTCTTCAACTGAGTTTTTAAACCGTTTATCTGGGTCTGTAATACTATGTCATCTAAACTGTTGATGGCAGAGAACCCAGTGTTAAACGTGGTAAAAACATTATTCCATGCTCCCCTTCTTTGTCTCCCTGTATTTCCCAAAAACTCATGGTGTGTGGTGTACAGATCGGTTTTGTCGTCATTGCCGAAATTGAACTCATAACATTTTCTGAACATTTCCTTTAATAGGGCCTGGTATAGCTGCTCTGTTTCTTTGGGGCACCACTCCGGTAAGTGTACTTCGGTGAGATTTAAAATCATGGAGGCTACCGCGTAGTGTACCCCCTGGGACAGCACCTGATCGGTAGGCACTAGTACCAGTCCATTCCCTGGTCCATTGGTGGTGGTGGGGCACCCCTCCCTGTGTGTTCTTGCTGCCTGGGTCGTGGGCAGGGGCTTTCGGGGGCGGGCCACATGTTCAGTGGCATTCACTGGGATCGGGGAGTATGGGATTGTGCACGCCTTCAGGCTGGAATCCCACTCCACCCCCTCCCTGGCATCTTGCCATTGCCGGTGGAAAATAATGGATATGCCTGAGGGGCAGGCCTTCTCTGACCCCCACATACAGACATAAATCCCCTGATCTGGTTCCCACCACTTGTCCCAGCACACACTCAATCCCCTGTGAGTCCCTGTAATCATCCGATGGGTATTGTTCCCCAATCGTTCCCACCTGACTGCGGGGTTTCCCATATTTTTGCTCAGTTTCCTGAGCCACCACCACCTATCCAGAGGAATCCTTCCCTTGCATGTTAAACATACACGTTTCCCTACGGTGACGCTGACCCTTGCGGCAATGACCTGTACCCTGGGACACAGGAGGGAGGCCTCCCCGTACGTGAACCCGGTCTGGCTGGAGTACTGAGACGAATTGGACCCCAGCCACCCTGGCCACCTTCCCTCGTGGAAATAAACAGCGCGCTCCTCTGCATCCCGTTCGCCACTTCCGTCGGTAACTATAGGCGCTCTCTCTCCCGAGCACCCGTAGATGTGAGAGTCCTCCACGTCGCCTCACTTTCCAACGCTCATCCCTAGCAGGGCGAATAGGAGTACGCCCCCCTTCATCCTGAAATCCTCTTTCTGTAAAAAGACACAAGAGCATATAGCCAGGTCCCGAGGAGATTCTCTGGCTTGGGTGAAGCATAGTCGAGTCTTGTGACCTCGACTCAATATAAACATTCTTAAAACAACTACTATTTATTTCAAACTACCCATCACCTTGTTTAAACTTACACTAAACACCCAAACTTTACGATATAAACTTACGTAAAACTATGTACATCCGCCACCCGTCTCCAGGCGGCCAGGCTAATCTCTGTTTGGACTACGGCACACTGCTCCCTTCGGTGTGGCCGCGCTGTCCTGCACTGTTGGTCCCTCGCTGCCTGTGGCTGCTGGCTGGGGACCTCTGTCTTTGGACTTCCCCCTAACTCAGGAGGCTGTCCCTTTAAAATGGGGAGCTGGTGACCACGGTTTCCTTGGCTGGGGCGTCCGTGGGGGCCTTCTAGGGACTTTGGCGGGTGGGGGTTTTCTGGCTGGAGGGCCTTTAACCCGAACCACTGCCCCCTCCGGTGCAGTCTGTGGGCTCACCACTGCCACTGGCCGGGGATCTTCTTCCTCAGGATTTACCTCTCCCGAACCTGGGCTAGGGGCAGGTAACTCTTCGCAGCCTGTTGCTGCAGGCTGGGAGTCTCCGCCCCTGGGTCCGAGGCGGGGTCTTCGCCCTTGGGTCCCTCCTCGTCTCCTTCCTCAACCTTTCTTTTCGGGTCCTATTCATCGTCTCCACAATCCCTGATGACTGTGGGTTGTGGGCCACGTGCCACTTCCCCTTGATGCAGCATAAGGGTATTCTGCATTACCTGCCTGGTAAAGTGACTCCCTTGGTCGGACTCCACATACTGTGGTAGCCCCCACCGCGAGAGCACGTCCTGGACCAGAATCCTGGCAGTACCCAGAGCTGTGGCTGTTCTGCAGGGGAAGGCCTCTACCCATTTTGTGAACACATCCACCAGGACTAGGCAGTATTATAGCCTCCCTGGGCGGTGGGTAGGGGCCCGATGTAGTCGACCTGTATCGACTGCTGTTGTGTCTGTCAGTAGTAAGACACAAGACTGCAGGAGAACGGTACAACAGGAGTTTACTCAACGTGGCTCACTCTGGAACTGACTGTACAGATTGCTACTCAGTGCTCTATACAGGTGTGGTCACTGCCGGTACTACAGTATACATGAGCTGTAAAAAGTAGTTCCCCCTTAAAGGTATATACATTACAATTTCTCCCCTTTTAGATTAACAGTACCATAACACTCATTTAACAATTAAATATCAAACTAATTACAATTAACACTTTTAACATACAACGTTAGCTGAAAATAGTCCATTTATATATTCAGTCTTTGGGGAGGTTTCCTGATCCTTTCTGGATAGCGCCCTTCCCGAGTGTCTCGCTCTTGGTGCGGAGGCGATTCTGGCCCCCTGTCATCGGTTGGGTCATCAGCTTCCGATGCTACTGTTTCTGGGGTAGATGCGACCTGTACGTCGGGTTCCTCACCAGGTACGTATGGGCGAGGCATGGGATTGACTTGTTCCTGTGACTCTAGGATCTGGTCAGCATGGCGTCTCACGATGTTCTCCCCAACGTCCACTGTGTACATTAGCGGGCCCTGCCGTGTGCATATTGTTCCTGGCTGCCATTTTTCTGTTCGGTAGTCGCGGGCCAAGACTGGTTGCCCTACATTGAAGCTCCTTGTTGGCTTCTTATGGATATGCTGGAATTACTTACTCTCAACATCTCTTAGTACGTTTGGTCTGAGCAAATCCAGGCGAGATCTTAACCTTCGGTTAAAGCACATCATGGCCGGGGCCTGGTTGGTGACTGCATGTGTCGCATTCCAGTAGGCGAACAGGAAATTGTCCTTATGCTGCAGCGGAATGTTGTCATTGTACATAGCCTTTATTGCCTTCTTAAAGGTTTGTACGAACCTCTCAGCCAATCCATTTCTGGCTGGATGATACGGGGCGGATGTGTAATGCCTTACCCCATTCTTCTGCATAAACCTCCGGAACTCTTCGGACACAAACTGTGGTCCGTTATCGGAGCAAATCTGTTCTGGCAAGCCGTTCCTGGCAAAAATGGTCCGTAGGACTGCAATAGTTTTCTCCGTGCTGGTGGAGGATATTTTGATGACCTCAGGCCATTTCGAGTGCGCATCCACAGCTACTAAAAACATTGAGTCCATGAATGGACCAGCAAAATCAATATGCACCCATTGCCATGGAGATGAGGGCCACTCCCATGGGTGTAGAGGGGCATGTGGTGGTGCATTTAGGACTTTCTGGCATCCTGAGCAGCTCTTGGTCAGGTCCTCGATTTTTTTAGCGATTCCCAGCCACCACACATAAGCCCTGGCAAGGCTTTTCATTTTTACCCCTCCCAGATGACCCTCATGAAGCTCATTGAGCACTCTATCCCTTAACTTGGGTGGAATTACCTCTCGGGATCCACACATCAAGGTCCCCTGGCATACTGACAGCTGTTCTCTTCTTGTCGAGAATGCTGGCAACAGTGAGTCGCCATGTGCTGGCCATCCCTTCACCGTCAAATCATAGACCCGAGAGAGCGTCGGGTCATTTCGGGTCTCCTTCTCTATAATCATAATCATAATCATAATCAACTTTATTGTCATTGTTAGTGCACAAGTGCAGTACAACGAAATGTAGGCTTGCGGCTCCCGAGTGTGTACATTTAGATTAAGACATTTAAACATTCAACATTCATTTGGCTTGTAATACATTAACATAAACATAATAAAGTGCATTGGCAGATGTGCAGGCTTTAGAGTTTATTTGTGGAGTTCAGTAGGATGACAGCCCTGGGAAAGAAGCTGTTCCTAAATCTGGTCGTTCGGGTGCGAATGCATCTGTAGCGTCTCCCAGATGGCAGGAGGGCGAACAGACTGTGGCTGGTGTGGGTAGGGTCTTTGATGATGTTCCGTGACCTCCGTAAACAGCGTTTCTGGTATATGTGCTCTATGGTCGGTAGCCAGGTGCCGGTAATGCGTTGGGCAGTTTTGACTACCCGCTGCAGGGCTTTCCGGTCATAGTAGCTACAGCTGCCATACCATACTGTGATACAGTTTGTCAGGATGCTCTCTATTGTGCAGCGGTAAAAGTTAGAGAGGATCAGGGGTGACAGGTTACATCCCTGCAGCCTCCTTAGGAAATATAGGCACTGCTGGGCCTTCTTCACCAGAGAGGAGGTACTGAGGGACCAGGAGAGGTCTTCCGTGATGTGGACTCCGAGGAACTTAAAGCTGTCCACCCTTTCCACCACAGCCCCATTGATGTGGATGGGGGTTTGACTTCCGCCTGTAGACTTCCTGAAGTCCACAATGATTTCTTTGGTTTTCTTGATGTTGAGGGCCAGGTTGTTATCGGCGCACCACTTCACGAGATGCTGGACCTCCTCCCTGTGGGCTGACTCATCGTTGTTGGTGATCTGGCCTACCACCGTGGTATCATCCGCAAACTTGATGATGGTGTTGGAACCATGAACAGCCACACAGTCGTGGGTGAAGAGGGAGTAGAGGAGGGGGCTCAGCACACATCCTTGTGGGGGCCCCATGTTCAGGGTCAGAGGGTGGGAGGTGTGGTTACCTAATTTGACAGACTGGGGTCTGTTTGTTAGGGAGTCCAAGGACCAGTTGCAGAGGGAAATGTTCAGGCCACGAGTGTGGAGTTTGGTGGCCAGCTTGTTGGGGACGATAGTGTTGAATGCTGAGCTGTAGTCTATGAACAGCATTCTGATGTAGGTCTCTTTACCGTCTAAGTGATTCAGTGCAGAGTGTAGAGCAGTTAGTTAGTTACCGGTAGGTATGCAACTATAGTCGAATGAAATATTTCGACAGGATCCACTGCTGGTGCTTCCTCCGCAGTAGGCAGTGGCAGGCGTGATAGCCCATCAGCATTTCCATGCTGTTTTGTGCCCTTATATTAAATCTCATAGTGGTGCGCCCCTAGAAAGAGTGACCATCTTTGTAGTCGTTGCGCAGTCATCACCGGAACGCCCTACTTCGGATTAAAAATGGAGACAAGAGGCTGGTGGTCAGTCAGCAAGGTGAATTTCTGCCTGTGCAGATAGTGATTGAACTTTTTCACTCCCCACACTCGGCTGAGGGCCTCCCTGTCAATCTGGACGTAGTTACGCTCGGCTGAGGATAGTGATCGTGACGCAAAGGCTATTGGCCTCTCTGAGCCATCCGAGAATTTGTGCGACAGCACCGCTCCAATGCCGTAGGGTGACGCATCACAAGCCAACCGAATTGGTAGTTCTGTGTTGAAATGGGCCAATACCTCTTTCGATGTGATTAGTGTTTTGCTATTCTGGAAAGCTCGTTTACATTCGTCACTCCACTTCCATGGCACTCCAGTTTGCAGTAGGATGTTCAGTGGGTGTAGTATTGTAGACAAATTTGGCAAGAACTTATGGTAGTAGTTTACCAGCCCGAGGAATGACCTCAGTTGTGACACGTTTTCCGGTGCTGGAGCCTTGACTACTGCCTCAATCTTTTCTGGGGTGTTATGTAACCCCTCTTTATCGATATCGTGGCCACAATACGAGATCTGTTTTTTTACAAACTCGCATTTGGGGTGGTTAGCTCGGAGCCCATATACCTTCAATCTAGTGAGCACCTGCTCCAGGTTGGCGAGGTGATCACTGTCATTTTCGCCCGTGACCAGGATGTCGTCCAAATAACACTGGGTCCCTGGGATCCCTTGTAGGACTTGTTCCATTGCCCTTTGCCAAATAGCCGGAGCTGATGCTACCCTGAATACCAGCCGGTTGTATTGGTAGAGACCTTTATGGGTGTTGATTGTGAGGTATTTTTTTGATCCTTCTTCTACCTCCATTTGCAGATACGCCTGGGCCAGATCAATCTTAGTGAAGCGTTTCCCTCCAGATAGCGAGGCGAAAATATCTTCAATCCGCGGAAGTGGATATTGCACGGTGTGAAGGACTGGGTTCACTGTTGCCTTAAAGTCCCCACAGATGCGAACCTTCCTTGGTTCCCCAGGCGTGCTGCTCAATGACTTTATCATCACAGGGACGATGGGTGTAGCCCACTCGCTCCAGTCTACCTTGGACAGTACTCCTGAATGTTCCAAACTCTCCAGCTCTGCTTCGACAGCTGGGCGGATCGCATAAGGTAACGGTCTGGCCTTAACATTTTTGGGCTTGCGTTTTCTTCGATTTTAATTGTTGCTGTCATGCCTTTTAGTGTTCCGAGACCTTGCTGGAACACTACTTGCGCGTTGGTTAGGATCTTTGACAGTCGCCCAGGTGTGACGCCGTCATCCTTTTTGGCAGCCACAGTCAGTGCTTGTATGGAATGCCAATCCAGCTGTATTTTCCGGATCCATTCACGTCCCAGTAATGGTGGTCCTCCATCTTGCAATACATACAGGTCTAATTTTGGTGTTTCCTTACCGTTATATATAACGGTCACCCTTATTTTTCCTTTGGGGTAGACTTTTTGTGTCTCTCAAGGGTATGTGTGTGAAAAGCCGCTCGTAGTCCCGTCGGTTTATGGCTGTTAGGGCTGATCCTGTGTCCAATTCCATTTTTTCCTGGACTCCTGCTATCTTGAGAGTGACCCAAATGGTTCGGTGATCCTCCGTTTTGATCACGTTATGTAGTTTCAGACAACTCAGCTCCCTATTTTCGGAGTCGGTATCACTCTTTTGTTCATCTGAACTATTTTCGGTCACCTTATGTACCTTCTTGCACTTTTCTTTTGGAGATTTCTTATTGCTGGTTTTCTTTCCCGACCTGCAGACTCGTGCTATGTGTCCTACTTTTCCACACTTTCGACACATTTTGTCTTTGAACCAGCAATCATTGTGGTCGTGTGTTGTTCTGCCGCAGCGATAGCACTTCTCTGTTCTGTATGACATTTCGTTTGTGCCATATTCTTGCGGTCTCTGTTGTATCTCTGCAGCGCCCCGTACTGCTGCTTCATATGATACCGCAATGCTGAAAGCCTTTTCCAGCGTAAGGTCCTTTTCAGATAAAAGCCATTTCTGGGTTCCTTCACTTTGAAGCCCACACACAAACTTGTCCCTTAAGGTATCTGCCAGTCCCGTTCCAAACTGGCAGTGTTTCGATAGTTTGCGCAGTTCTGTTAAATATTCAGCATTGCTTTCATCCTTATGCTGGGTCCGTTTGTGAAACTTGAACCTTTCTGCTATCAGCAGTGGTGTGGGGTTTAAATGTTCCTGTAGTATCGTCACTATGTCTCCAAAACTCTTTTCCACTGGCTTCGCTGGGGTTACTAGATTTCGTAATAAGCCATATGTCTTTGCACCCATTAAATTTAACAATACCGGCGCTTTCTTTTCATCTGACACCTCATTTGCCTTGCAGTATACCTCTATTCATTCGACATATGTAGTCCAATCTTCGACTTCATTGTCAAATGAGGTGATACTCCCACTCTTCGGCATTTTGGGTGTGGCTTAAAATGGCGTCTCCCGCGCTTTCCTTCCTCCCCCGCTGCTGCCAACACTGCTCTCGGCGGTCCTCGTGGCAATGGCGGCGCCCTATAGGTTTCGCATGCTTCTCCTGCGCTGCTGCCAACGCCGCTCTCGGCGGTCCTCGTGGCAATGGCGGCACCTCGCGGGTTTCTGCGCGTCTCTCTCCCTCTCCTCGATGCTGCTCAGCCCCTGAACACCGGCAGCACCCTATGCACTCTGCCCTCTCTCTCTCTCTCCCATCGACACTGCTCGGCCCTTTGCTGTGCCGCTCGGTCGGGCTCTAGCCCGCCGCTGTCCGGGAAGGGTCTGCGCACTACCTGTTGCCAGCCCGCTTCGCTGGACCACCACGACTGGAAAGCCAAGCCTGGCTCTCAACAGCCTCCCCCGCAATTCTCGAGTCTCTGCTGGATGACTGGGCAGTTGCCCATGGTCGACGCCCGTGTCTCTGGCCTTGACCTCCAATCTACTGGCCTCCAGGAATGAATCCCTGGGAGGTGATGCAGAGTTGCAGGTAGGATCGAATTTGCCTCATCGCCAATGTTGCGTCTGTCAGTAGCAAGACACAAGACTGCAGGAGAACGGTACAACAGGTGTTTACTCAACGTGGCTCACTCTGGAACTGATGTACAGATTATTACTCAGTGCTATATACAGGTGTGGTCACTGCCGGTACTACAGTATACATGAGCTGTAAAAAGTAGTTCCCCCCTTAAAGATATATACATTACAACTGCCATGGTCCCTCTACCCTCCTGATGTGCCCCATGGGTACCTTCCTTTTGTGGGGATCAGTGTTATTAGCAGCACACACCGGACAGCTGGCACAGAACACGCGGACATCTTCCCTGAGTCCTGGCCACCATCCCGCCTGTTCCACCCATTGCCAGGTGGTCTCAGGCCTGGGATGCCCCGCTCCTGGACCCTCATGGGCCAGTTGAAGGAATTCCCTCCGGTGTTGCTCCGGCACAACCCATTGTTCCCCCCAGAACAGCATGTCCTCTTTTACGGAGAGGGCTGCTGTGCCGTAAGAACCCTCTACCCTTTTTCCCTCAGTCACTGTACTGAGGACCGCCTTGAGGATGGGGTCTTGGGCTTGGACCGTCTTACTGTCCGGGGCTAAAGCTACCCCTGCACTGCCTTGTGTCCCGTCCCTACCTCTGACTGCTGCCATGGGCCTGGACCCATATGGGTCCCAGAAAGTGCCTGCGCCAGCACCCTCCTTGACGAGCATGGCAGCCTGGTGGTTGCCTTGACTGCGGCATCTGTGGAGGAATGGGCTTTCACCTTGTGGATGAAAACCTCCCCTTCCTCCCCCACTGCCGCTAGGACCTTTTCCAGCAGGGGTTTCACTGTGAGGGGTCTCCTGTTGGCGGAGCTGTATCCACGACGGGACCAGAAGGCCGGTAATCCGTACACGAATTGCATGTATACATGCTGTCCGAGCAAATCGTGCAAGGGGTAGGGAAGATTTCGGGGTGTGTAACAACGTACACTACCGCGGACAGTTCAGCCTGCTGGGCGCTCATGGTGCTGGGGAGCTTAATTGCCAGGGCAATGTTTGCCGCTGGGTTATAAACTCCACACCCCATGAGGTGCTCACCAGCAAATACCGTGCTGGAACCGTCTACATAGATCTCACGGCCCATGGGATGTATCCCGGCCCATAAACCTATGTTCACTTCCCAAACCCCTTCTATGGAACACCGGTGGGCTGTTCCAGGGTATACCAGGTTGGCTGCGAGCTTTGGCTTGCAGAGACCCTTCACCCTAAGGTCCATCTGTGAGAGGAGCAGAGTCCAGCGGGCAATGCGGGCACTGCTCACTGTTCCATCCTTGATCCTCCCATCCAGAAGCATCTGGGTGGGTGTGTGATGGGTGAGGAGGGTGATGGGAGAGGTGCCTGTGAAGATCAATGATCTCTTCACAGCTCTATGTGTGGCCAAGAGGTGCCACTCACAGTTGGAGTAGCTCCTCTCCACATCCGTGCGTATCCTGGAGGAGAAGACCACCGGCCTCAGCCGGCCGTGCCGCTCTTGGAGCAGCACAGCACTCAGGCTATCCCCGCTGGCTGCTACCTCCAGGAAAATCTCTTTACCCCCATCTATGGCCCCTAGAGCTGGTGCGGTCTGCAAGTCCTTCTTGAGCCTGACAAATGCTGCCTGGCAACCCTCATCCCAAACCCACTCCACTCCCTTGTGTAGGAGTCGGAGCAGAGGGGCTGCTGTGGCTGCATAGTCCCCAATAAAGTCCCTGCAATACCTGGTTAGCCCTAAAAACGACCTCACACCTGTGACCGTGTTGGGGACTGGTAACTCTTGTACCGCCTGCCTCCTAGCCTTAACTATGGCCCTTTCTCCCGCGCGTACGGTCAGGCCTAGGAATTTCACCTCCTGCTGGCCGATCTGCGCTTTCTTGGGGTTTACTTTAAAACCCTTCTGCCCGAGCAGCTCCAGTAGTTCGGCGAATAGTGTGCCATGCTCCTCTCTCGAATTGGTGAAGAGAAGCAGGTCATCCACCTATTGTACCAACTGTCTGGGCTGGCTAAAATCCTTTAAACTGTTTCCCATGCACTGATGGAAAATGCTGAGGCTGTTGTGGAAGCCCTGAGGCAAGCAGTTCCACGTGTACTGTTTCCCTTTAAACGTAAAGGTAAACTTGTACTGATCCTCCCTCCTTAAAGGGATGGACCAAAACCCGTTGGAAATGTTCAGCTCCATGAAAGTGGTCGCGGATGCTGGGATACTTCCTATCAGGTCGGCGACTGCTGCTACCGTGGGTGCACGGGCTGGGATGTTACTGTTGAGCACTCGGTAGTCCACCGTGGCCCTCCAGGAATTATCCGGCTTTCCTACCGGCCACAGTGGAGAGTTTACGTGGGTGGCTATCGGTCTCAGAACCCCCTGCTGTACTAAGGAGGACATGGCTGCTTCCATGTATGGCTCCGCTTCCCTGGGGAAGTTATACTGTTTCTGTGGTCGGGCCATAGGGTCCCCGTCTACGCTGACCTCAAACTAGTTGACCCTCCCGCAGTCGTGTTTGTGTGTGGCAAATGTGGCTAGGTGGGCTTGCACAAATGCCTGGAACTCTTTTGGGGTGTTATTGACCATGAGCTCGAGGTTATAACCCTCCTTTGGCTTCATGGTGCATAGGGTCACCCTTCCCTTCTTTCCCTGGGATTACTACTACCTCGCCGTCCTTTCCTGTACTTGCCCCCCATAGGCAATGATTTCTTAAATCGACCAGGATCCTGTGGCCTACAATAAAGTCAGCTCCCAGGACCCCTCTTCCACCCTCCACTTCCCATTTCATCACGACACAGGTCCACTTAGAGCGGAGTGGTCCAAAATGAATGGCGAGCGGGATGTGAATCCCGACAGACTGTATGGGACCCCGTTAGATAGAGTTGAGGTGGTGGGGTTAACTGAATGGACCACGGTGAATGATGCTCCCGTGCCCAACAGATAGGTCCCCTTCAACTTTTCTACCTCCATCTCCATGAGGGGTGGTGTAAGCCCCCAAAGTGTGGACTGAGTGATATACAAAGTCGACAACACTGGCTTGTTGTAAGAAAGACAGACCCAATAATTGAGGTAATACGGTTTATTCAGGCCTGGGGAGCTATGGCTCTTGCGTCCCAACACAAGGCTCCAACTCCACCGAATCTCTTGAGGTTCACACAGTTATACACATATTCCGAGACCTCCTACTCCAGAGGTCCAATCGATTTAAAAGTCTATACATTAGTCACTAACTAGGTGTGTCTAACTTCTACAAGGTAACCAATAACATAAGTTTCACTTTTCACTGTATGGGCCTGTGGCCCCTCTGATTTCTTGGAAATGAGTCATCGGGTCATGTGATTTCTGAGAAACGAGACCCTCTCTCTCTTGACCACTACTAAGTTTCGTTTTTCCAGAAAAGGGTTATGTCATTGTCTCTTTTTGTAAGTTTCATCTCTCTAAACTGGTATGGTCATTTCTGCAATTAAACATACGAGTAATTAGTACATTTCATCTTTAAACATTTTGCTGCGCAATTGCGTTCTACTAAGCGTGCCCTGTTACGCTCATTTTTAAATCTTACTTCAGTCCCTCCTTTTGACCTTTTGGACAATTGTTCCAAAACAGGTCAACATGCATGTCCACTGCCTGGAGTCTGCCAGAGCGTGCACTCCCTGGCCTTCTACCAGTCTAGGTTATACATGTATATATCCTATCAATTTGGAGGCCGACTTCCCCCCCCTGTGGTATGGTGGTCTTTCCTTTACGGTGGGCTTTCCTTTAGGGTGGTCTTTCCTTTATGCACTCCTTCCGGTGTAACCATTCCCGGGGCCCCTTAGACCCTGCACTAATGGTTGAGGCTTTTCTGCTCAAGCCTGTCCCTCATTCCCACGTGGGGTGTGTGACGTGCCAATTCGAGACTGTCATCACACACCAATCCTCATTCACCACCCTCCTTCTGCCACCCTCCTTCTGCCACCCTCCTTCTTACGGTTGGCCGGCCCGGTCTTTAATTACCATGCCCAATTAATCCCACATAATTTCAGGGCTTCCCATCGCGTCTTACACCATTTGCCTTGGAGAGGCGGGGGAGTTGTGCATTCTTAACATCGCTACCTGCCCCTCCTCAGGCTCTGCTTCTTTCACCACACCAATTTCAGCCTTACTCATTCTGGCACAAAGGCACTGGAGAAATAAAAATACACAATATATCAGAATAACAATCAAGAGGAATATCATTATGCCTTGTATCACTGAGGCGCCCAAAGTCCCCGACCATCCTGATCCCCAATTATCAAAATATGAGGAAGTGGGTGAGTTTCCTCTAATGTTGTACTAATGTCTTTTTGTTGTTTCTTTAAGCCTTCTTCTATTTTATGATAGTACTTTAAAATTTCCTTCGTTTCCTGCCGTAACTTCTGGCAAGCTTCCTCTAACTTAGGAATTGCCTTGGGCTCTGGTATGACATAAGTTTCAACCCTTTTTAGTAAGTCTCATATTATCAAATGACCAAGTTTTCCTATCTGTGTAGCTATCTTTAGACCAATACAACGGTTTGGCTGGGGAATGGTATAAGCCATATCTTGATATTCATATTTCTGTTCAATTGTGGTGACACAACAGGTCCCATTGTTCCTTGATGCTACCCAGGTCCGGTGTATCCCCTTGGGTGAACCTCGAGGGTGCAATTGGTAATTTACGCAAATCCGCACTCGGATGTGTCTCCCTCGGTGGGGGGGTGTGTGCACACCCATGCCCTTCCCTTGTGGTGGCACCCGTCCACTACCACCCCCCTTTAGGTTTCATTCTTCTGTTTATTATCTTCATCCCTTTCCCAAAGCACCTTGGTAGGGACATCATGATATTTAACCCACTTTCCCTTTGTACTTCTCCTATATTAATCACATCGTATCGGGGTTGTCCCCCTTCTGGGAATTGTGGGATGGCCAGTACAAAGCCAATCATCTTAGTCCATGGGGTCAGACAATCGCCTGCCCGGTGTACTTGTCCCATTTTACATTCCTTACATAGGCTTTTATTTGTGTCAATCCAAGGTTCCAGATCCTTATTAGTAATCCAATCAGGGATCTGTTCATTATTTATTTGCCTCATGTTATGCTGAGCATTCGACAATAGCCATGAGCCCTACGTGGTACATATTAGTTCCTTATTGTTTTGGCGAGAAGCATTATTAAGTCTATCAATAATTGTATTGATTGTTTCTGCATGGGGGGCTACTATCTCTTCCACCCCCGACAATTGCATTATTGTTTGGTTTCCCTGCCAGTGTCAATTGCCGGCTATTTCCAGTAGCTTGTTTTAGTAACTTCTCTATTTTTGCTTGTAATTCTTCTACTCCTTCGTTTACTCCTTCTATGTCCAAGCTATTAACTGTTGCTAACCCGGCCGCATACCCTGCTCCGGTCGTTTCCAATACTCCCCGTTTCTTACATCTTTGTAAGATAGATTTTTTCTCCTGTGGATCCTCTAATTGTTTTACCCACAGGGAGTTCCAGGTTTGTTTTGTATCTCAAAAGTAGTCATATTAATGGCAAGCTTAGTAACTCTATGTGCTACACTAAAATACACCTCATCCTGTGTTCTCCTTATTACTAATCCCCCTCGATAATGGCAATACCTATATTTATCCCTAGAATCAAGGCGAGGACGCTCCATCTCATTCCGGACGTCCAATGTTCCTGTAATTACAAAAAGGGGGCTGGTCGTCACCAGCCAGTTAGAATTATTCTGCTCTTATCCATTTTATCAGTTCAAAATGCTGTACATCTGGTTCATTTCTTGTTCTGTGGCTCTGTCCCCAGACATACCTGAAGATGCAAACTATGGCATATAATATTATCATCATACACAGCCTATTATCATCATACACAGCCCTATCATTGATATATGTAGTAACTCCCCTTCCCATTCTTTATATCTTCTAGTATACTCCTCACTCTGTCAAAAAGGGCACCATCTCTGGTTTACTCATTGTCTTTCTTATATATTTTTAACTGAGTCCAGTGTTTCCACCTTCCTTTACCCGTTCCAGACCCATCTACATGAGCACATGTGTCATTATTCATTAATACTTCATAAGGTCCTGACCATCTGGGTGCTAGCCCTGATTTGGCTGGTATTATTTCTGCTATCACTTTGCTGTCTATTGCTAAGACCTCCTTCTGGTCATCCCGTGTATCCTGTTCTCGATCCCGTATAATCTGTTGGTCTTTAGCCTCATGTCTCTAACTATCTGTCCAGATTTATCTTTGGGTAACAGGACAGCTTCCCAAGCAGTCTCCCTGCCGTTTGAGACGGTGCTGCAATTAGTTTATAAGATAACTTCCATTTATCAAATTCTAATTTTCCTTCTATCACTGTGGGGAAATATTAACTCAACATTAAGAAATTTACATTTATTAATGTCCAATATCTTTAAATTCTATTCAGTAATACTGAAGTTGTTGCTTGGTGAACTCAAACAGCTGTCAGTGGAAAGGGTTAACTCCTTCGCAGGCTTTTGAAGGTGGAGCTAAACATTATTGCGTCACTTCACGCAACCCAAAAAACATCCCTGACTGAGAGACAGTTGTGGTTTCACACTTTGACTCAACATGAACATTTGGGCTTCATTGGTCAGATTCCCTCTCTCAATTGCTCGTTTAGCTGCCCATCCTCTTGTGTGCTTTAATTTATTATTATGCACTCTTTGGGTAGGACAGAGGTTCCTACTAATTCTTTGATTATATTCTTGTCTCTTACGGGTCTTCTCCTGGTGTCATATATCCCTGCCTACTCCCGCTATCATGTAATCAGACACCACCCCAAAGGCATTCCGACTATCTATATAGGTTTACACATTTTCCTTTGGCTACCCCCCTTTGATCAAATCCTGTATAGGCTGGGCCATTTCTACTTTGTTTCCCGGGCCTGCCTGTTTGTTTGACTTATAATCTGGGGGCCAGTACACTTCATTCGCTTTAGGGTCGACTAAAGCTCCTACTTCTCGCAGTATATCTATCCCTAGGATTGTTCCTTCGGTGTTCTCGCATACCCACAACTGTGTAGGTATTATTATACATCCAATTTCTAGTAAGACTGTTTCGCTCTTATAAGCCCTGATTCTTCGTCCACCGATTCCTGCTATACTAACTGAAAGTTTCGTTCGGGGCAAGGGTAAGTCTGTCAATGAGATTGTGGCTCCTGTGTCTATTAACATTTTGCCCTGTCGGCCCCCTACCAATGCATCAACAAACATCCTCGGATCCCCCTCCCCTCTCTGGCGCGGTCCCTTCCTGCTGCCATCCCTAGAAGCTTGCGAGCGATCAAAGCACGCAGCCAGTCCTAATGCCCCTCCCATCTGTTTTTGGGCATTTGTCTCTTCCCTTGTGTCACTATGTATCCTAGGTCGACTACTTCATCCTTCCCTACCTATACCTTTCTAAGGTTTAACTCTAGTCCCGCCTTCTATAAGGCGATCAACAACTCATTGACTAAACAGTACAACATCCCAAAACCATTTTTCACATTTTTAATCAAGTTACCTTAACGAGCCCGCCCAAATCAAACAATAAACCAGGACTGATTTGGCACGCAGATTAGGAGGCCCCAATTAGTATAACTAAAGGCCTGTTTTCTAAAGAAGGACAACTCTCCAGAAGTTCGAGACAACTCAAGAAGTTCTCTCTCAGAAAGCTCACCGCAGAAGCAACACACAAGAGAAACTGAAGCATTGAATCAGGGCTGCATTCTACCGTACACCCAAGTTCAACAGCTTCAGTGGCCCAGGACATCGTTGGACACCCCATGGCAACAAAAGCCTTACGAAGCTACCAACAAATATTACCACCAACCAATCCAGTAATATTGAGCCACCGTGACCAAAGAAAAACAACTCAGGAGAAAACCGAAGATTTGAAAGTTTCCACTCTACAATCTATTCCTGACTTACCCCAGGTAAGATTTTTACTTAAAAGGAACTCTAAACTCTATCTCTACCGAAGAAAAGTGGGTACACACCCCATAGATCCAAAACGCACCCTACCACATCAGCGGACTCATGAAGACTGACCAACAGATAGTCGAAGTCCTCTACCATGTATGGTGTACAGCAGACACTGACCAACACATCCAGCAAACCCCGAAACCGCGAACCAGCTCAACTGTCAAGGATTCGTTTTGGTGAGCATTATCCCTGGTCCTCTAGAGTCCAAGTTAGCTAGGAAGTGGGATTGAGAGGGGAGAGGTATTTTTCTACTGTGCTTTCCCTCATATGTATTAGAGTAGAAGATTGCTGTGTTATATTTTCTTTCTTGAATAAAGATCAAAGTTTCTTGCACCAAAACCAGTTGTCTGCTGCACTTTTGTCACAACCCCCAAATAAGCCCAAGGTCTAGAATCAAGGGAGTGGGAGTGATTCAAACTGCTCAGAAGTCAGAGGGGATGCTGACCCACACACCACCCCCTACATAATGGCGACTGCAGCAGGACCTTGCCAAAAGGGATGTGATACAGTGGACACTGTTTTTGAGGAGAGAACTAAGATGGAAGAGAGGATTTCCTCTTACATGTTCAAGAGAGTAAATATCACCAAGAAATGGGTGCTCAGTCTCTTGTGCGCTGAGCATCCGATAGACGCTGCAGCAAAATGTACTGGGAGCAAGGACCATAAGGAATCTGTGGAGAAAGCAATCTGGTTGGTATGCTTCCAGCAACAGGACCAGCTTTTGGATAAATGCGTTGAGGCACTGGCAACAGAACTACAGGAATCAATTCAACAGTCTCATGCAAGGGCTCTAGCAGGGGAAAGGTTATTGGAAGAAATAAACGCACAAAACCAGGGAAAAATGCAGCTAGTGGAAACACACAGAAACAGACAGGAATTCTTTCGGTGTCAGGTCACCAAAGCCAAAAATAATGAACTGGTGTTACAGGAAGAGAATGCCCGCCTCGCCAGGTAAGTAAGAGAGCAGGAGGAGAGGTTGAGAGATGTCCAGGCAGCTTACAAAATAGCAAGCACTAGGGGGTTTGAGGGGGCAGATCACGACCCTGTCAGAAACAAATTGACAGTTAGAACCTTGCTCTGTCCAGGGCCAAAGGCATGGTATGCCTAATAAGCCCGGGTGCAGCCCAGGTAGACCTGGGAAAGCAAGAGGAAACTGTTCGGACATCACCTGTGGCACCGGGGAACGACCCGGTTGGGTAGCAGGAGGGACGGACGATTTGTGAGGCCGGCAGGGACTGCACACCACCACTACCTGTGGCACCGGGTTTTAACTCGGTTTGGCAGCAGGGAGAGGTGGGCAAGCAATGCAAGAAGGGTCGGCGCCGGGGCTGACGTGCCCAGTCCGGCAGCAAAAGTTTGGCCCGCCCGGTGGTGGTGGGGGTCAGGGACCCCTTGAAAGCCAATTCAAATCAAATCAATCAAATCAACTTTTATTGTCATTGTTAGTGCACAAGTGCAGTACAACGAAATGTAGGTTTGCGGCTGCCGAGAGTGTACATTTGGATTAAGACATTTAAACATTCAACATACATTTGGCTTGTAGTATATTAACATAAATATGACCATAATAAAGTGCATTGGCAGATGTGCAGGCTTTAGAGTTTATTTGTGGAGTTCAGTAGGGTGACAGCCCTGGGAAAGAAGCTGTTCCTAAATCTGGTCGTACGGGTGCGAATGCATCTGTAGCGTCTCCCAGATGGTAGGAGGGTGAACAGACTGTGGCTGGGGTGGGTAGGGTCTTTGATGATGGACTGTGACCTCCGTAGACAGCGTTTCTGGTATATGTGCTCTATGGTCGGTAGCCAGGTGCCGGTAATGCGTTGGGCAGTTTTGACTACCCGCTGCAGGGCTTTCCGGTCATTCTTGGCTCCCCATGACACCCAACAGCTTAGGGCTATGGTAAGCCACCTGAGTAAGCTCACTCAAAAAGGGGACCCCTCGGTCCACTTCATAGAAGTGGAACAGGCAGCGGGCATTAACGAATGCGATGACTCCGAAATGGGAAAAATGCTACTTTTCTCCCTGGATAGCAAACTCTACCAGTCCCTCTCTGCAGAGAGCAGGAAGGGGCAGGGCAGATACGCTGTTATCCGGGAGGAAGTTCCGGAGGCCATGGGCATGAATGATGGAAGTCCCTTCTCCCAGGTGGAGAGGACAGTACAGCTCACAGGGGAGACCCCACAGGCTTTCGCAGACAGGCTGTGGCCTGTGTACAGGAGTGCCTGTAGTGGGGTTCTCGACCGGGCTCACCTGAACCATGCCGAGCTGGCCCATTGGCTCCGAAGCCTGGTGGCAAACAGCTTGCCATGGATCAGAGCCAAGGCTGAGCTTTGGTTTGACCCGAAGGACCCCCGGGTCACTGAGGAGACAGTGGTCAGACAACTGAACCTGGCTTACCGGAATGGTAGAGGGGCAGAAGAGCACCCACCTAAAGGAAAAGGACATGAAATAAAGCCTAGTCAGAATAAAAAGGAGTGGCACCAGGAAGGAGGTAACCCTTCCAATACGAAGCATAACTGCTTCGGGTGCGGTAAGAATGGGCATTGGAGAAGGGACTGTAGGAATCCGTGGAAGGATAACACAGGAAAAAACTCCCCAGCTCCTGCTGAAAAGACCGAGACACTGACCTCTCCCCCCACATTTGACTCATTCGTAGCTGCGCTCCGAAATTTATTAAATGGCCCACGGAAGGTAGCCACCACCACTCGTGCTTTAACCCCATCTGCCCCATGCAACCCAGACCCAGACCCATGACTAGAACCAGCGCAGCCTGTCTACCTGTGTCCTCTTGAATACGATGCATGGAAGAGGCCGCTTGTTCAGATGGAGGTGGAGAAGGTGAAAGGGACCTATCTGTTGGACACGGGAGCTTCGAGCACCATCGTCTATTCAGCTAACCCCACCGCCTCACCTCTGTCTAACAGGGTCCCGTACAGCTTAGTGGGGTTTACAGGTAACGAGCAGGCTGGCTCGTTCTCCATACCGCTGTCCATTCGTTTAGGAGCACTCCACACCAAGTGGACCTGTGTCTTAATAAAATGGGAGCAGGAAAGGAAGGGGATCCTGGGGGCCGATTTTATCATAGGCCACAGGATTCTAGTGGATCTTAGGAACCACTGTCTGTGGGGAGCATGTACCGGCAAAGAAAGTGAAGTGGCAGTTATCCCAGAGAAACAGGGCAAGGGGACGTTGTGCACCGTGAAACCAAAGGAGGGTTACGACCTCGAACTGATGGTCAGTAACACTCCGATGTAATACCAGGCATTTGTGCGAGCACACCTCGCCACATTTGCCACTCACAAACACAATTGTGGGAGGGTAAACGGGGTCGAGGTTAGTGTGAACGGGGACCCCATGACCCGACCACAAAAGCAATACAATTTCCCCAGGGAGGTGGAGGCAGACATGGAAACGGCCATGGCTTCCTTAGTCAAACAGGGGGTATTGAGACCGATAGCCACCCACGTAAACTCTCCACTGTGGCCGGTTAGAAAACCGGATAACTGGGCTATCGGGTACTCAACCATAACATCCCCACCTGTGCAGCCACGGTCGCAGCCGTCGCCGACCTCATTGGAAGTATCCCAGCATCCGCGACCACCTTCACGCTGCTGGATATTTCCAACAGGTTTTGGTCCATCCCTTTACGGAGAGAGGACCAGTACAAGTTCGCCTTCACATTTAAAGGCCAACAATACAGCTGGAACTGTCTACCTCAGGGCTTCCACAACAGCCCTAGCATTTTCCATTAATGCATGGCAAATTGTTTGAAGAGCTTCAGCCGGCCCCGGCAGTTAAGAACATAAGAAATAGGAGCAGGAGTAGGCCAATCGGCCCCTCGAGCCTCCTCCGCCATTCAATAAGTTCATGGCTGATCTGATCCTAACCGCCAATCTACTATCACAGAACCATCTCCTGAATCTAACAGAATTAGACACACAAAATAGGAGCAGGGTCAGGCTACACGGCCCCTGGGCCCGCTCCGCTACCCACAGGGCCATGACCGATCCGAACCTAGACTCATGTCCAAATTCCTGCCCGCTCCCCGTAACCCTTAATTCCCTTTACTTCTAGGAAACTGTCTATTTCTGTTTTAAATTTATGTAATGATGTAGCTTCTACAGCTTTTTGGGGCAGCATATTCCATGGACCTACCACCCTCTGAGTGAAGTAGTTCCTCCTCATCTCAGTTTTGAAAGAGCAGCCCCTTATTCTAAGACTATGCCCCCTAGTTCTAGTTTCACCCATCATCGGGAACATCCTCCCCGCATCCACCTGATCCAACCCCTTCACAATCTTATATGTTTCAATAAGATCGCCTCTCATTCTTCTGAACTCCAATGAGTAGAGTCCCAATCTACTCAACCTCTCCTCATATGTCCATCCCCTCATCCCCGGGATTAACCGAGTGAACCTTCTTTGTACTGACTCGAGAGTAAGTATGTCTTTTCTTAAGTATGGACACCAAAACTGAATGCAGTATTCCAGGTGCGGTCTCACCAATACCTTGTACAACTGAAGCAATACCTCCCTATTTTTATATTCTATCCCCCTAGCAATGAAAGCCAACATTCCATTGGCCTTCTTAATCACTTGCTGCACCTGCATACTAACCTTTTGAGTTTCGTGCACCAGGACCCCCAGATCCCGTTGTACTTCAGTACTTTCCAGTTTCTTGCCATTAAGATAATAACTTGCTCTACGATTTTTCCTGCCAAAGTGCGTAACCTCACACTTTCCAGTATTGTATTCAATCTGCCAAATCTCTGCCCACTTACTTAGCTTGTCTATGTCCACTTGCAGGTTTTTTATGTCCTCCTCACTCACTACTTTCCCTCCCATCTTAGTATCATCTGCAAACTTTGATATGTTACACTCGGTCCCCTCCTCCAAATCGTTAATATAGATTGTAAAGAGTTGGGGACCCAGCACTGACCCCTGTGGAACACCACTAGTTACTGATTGCCAGTCTGAGAATGAACCATTTATCCCAACTCTCTGCATTCTGTTAGATAGCCAATCCTCTATCCATGCCAGAATATTACCACCAATCACGTGATTTTTTATCTTAAGCAATAATCTTTTGTGTGGCACCTTGTCAAATGCCTTTTGGAAGTCTAAATACACTACGTCCACTGGTTCCCCTTTATCCACCCTATATGTTACTTCCTCAAAGAACTCCAGCAAATTTCTCAAACATGACTTCCCCTTCATAAAACCATGCTGAATTTGTCCTATTAAATTATGATTATCCAAATGTCCTGTTACTGTCTCCTTAATAATGGACTCCAATATTTTACCTACCACAGATGTTAGGCTAACCGGTCTATAGTTTCCAGCCTTCTGTCGACTGCCCTTTTTAAATAAGGGCGTTACATTAGCAGTTTTCCAGTCTGCCGGGACCTTTGCTGAGTTCAGGGAGTTTTGGAAAATTATTACCAATGCACCCACAATCCCAACAGCCACTTCCCTCAAGACCCTAGTGTGTAAGCCATCAGGTCCAGGTGATTTATCCTCCTTGAATCCCATTATTTTACCGAGTACCACTTCCTTAGTGATTTTGATCGTGTTTAGCTCCTCCCCCCCTATAGCCCCCTGTTTGTCCAGTCTTGGGATATTCTTCGTGTCATCTACTGTAAAGACTGATACAAAATATTCATTCAGTGTTTTTGCCATCTCCATATTTCCCACCATTAATTTCCCGGTCTCATCCTCTATGGGACCAACATTTACTTTAGCCACCCTTTTTCTTTTTATATAACTATAAAAACTCTTACTATCTGTTTTTATATTTTTTTGCTAATTTACTTTCATAATCTATCTTCCCTTTCTTAATCAATCTTTTTGTTATTTTTTGCTGTCTTTTAAAGTTTTCCCAATCCTCTATCCTCCCACTAGATTTGGCTACCTTATATGCCCTTGTTTTTAGTCGAATACTATCCTTAATTTCTTTACTTAGCCACGGATGGCTGTCTTTTCTTTTACACCCTTTTCTTCTCAGTGGAATATATATTTTTTGGAAGTTCTAAAATAACTCCTTAAATGTACACCACTGATCATGTATCATCTTACCCTTTAATCTATTTTCCCAATCCAATCTACTCCATTCTGCTCTCATACCTTCATAGTCTCCTTTATTCAAGCTTAGCATGCTTGTTTGAGATCCAACCTTCTCACCCTCTAATTGAATATGGAATTCAACCATGTTATGGTCACTCATTCCAAGGGGATCCTTTACTAGGACATTTTTAATTAATCCTGTCTCATTACACAGGACCAGATCTAAGGTTGCTTGCCCCCTGGTCGGTTCAGTTACATACTGCTCAAGAAACCCATCCCTAATACATTCAATGAACTCATCCTCAAGGCAGCCCTGCCCAATTTGATTTGTCCAATTAATATGATTGTTAAAATCCCCCATAATTATAGATGCTCCCTTATTACAAGCCTCAACTATTTCCTGATTGATACTCCGTCCAACAGAGTTGCCACTGTTCGAAGGCCTATAGACTATGCCCATGAGTGTTTTTTTCCCCTTATTATTCCTTACCTCCACCCAAACTGTTTCATTATCCTGATCTTTTGACCCAATATCATTTCTCAGTATTACAGTGATTCCTTCCTTTATTAACATAGCCACACCACCTCCCCTTCCTTCCTGCCTGTATTTCCTGATCGTTAAATAACCTGGTATGTTTAATTCCCAGGCATTGTCACCCTGTAGCCATGTTTCAGTAATGGCCACAAGATCACACCCATATGTAGTTATTTGTGCCATTAACTCGTCTATTTTGTTACGAATGCTACGTTCATTCAGATAGAGAACTTTCAAATATGTTTTGTGACACTTAGTTCCTGCTTTTGCCCTTTTTATTACTTTACCTTTTACTCCATACCTTCTGCCCCTTCCTGACATTCTCTGGTTTTTAATTTCCCCACTGCTACCTAAGTCTATGACCTTCTCTGTTGTCATTTTTATTATTTGTTCTCTAGGATCCTCCCCCCCCCCCACTAGTTAGTTTAAAGCCCTCTCTACAGCCCTAGTTATATGATCCGCCAGGACTCTAGTCCCAGCACTGGCCAAGTGAAGCCCGTCCCAACGGAACAGCTCCCTCCTGCCCCAGTACTGGTGCCAGTGTCCCAGGAAGCAAAACCCATTTCTCCCACACCAGTCTTTGAGCCACGCATTTAACTCTCTAATTTTATTTGTCCTAGCCAAATTCACTCATGGCTCAGGTAGATTATTACCCTTGAGGTTCTGTTTTTTAATTTGACCCCTAGCTGCTCATACTCCTTTAACAGAACCGACTTCCTAGTCCGATCTACGTCGTTTGTACCAACATGGACCACGACAACTGGATCCACCCCCTCCCACTGCAAGTTTCTTTCCAGCCCAGAGGAGATGTCCTTAACCCTGGCACTGGGTAGGCAACACAGCCTTTGGGACTCTCGCTCTCGGCTGCAGAGAACTCTATCTATCCCCCTAATAATACTATCTCCTACCACTACAACATTTCTATTTACTCCCCCCTCTTGAATGGCCCCCCATTCCATGGTGCTGTGGCCAGGTTGCTCATCCTCCCTGCAGTCACTGCTCCTGCTCCCACAAGGAGTATGAACCTCGAACCTGTTGGTCAAGAGCAAGGGCTGCGGCTCCTCCAGCTCTACCTCCTGGATCCCCGTACCTGCCTCAGTCGTAGTCACACCGTCCTGTCCCTGACCATGGGCTACATCTGAATTACTTAACTTCATAGTTGTGACCACCTCCTGACACACAGAGTCCAGGTACTTCTCCCTCTCCCTGATGTGTCGCAGTGTCTGAAGCTCAGACTCCAGCTCATTAACACGGAGCTGGAGTTCCTGTAGCAGTAGACACTTGTCACAGACGTAATCACTGTGAGCCTCAATGGGGTTCACCGGCTCCCACATCTCGCAACAGTAACACATCACCTGCTCCATTCTATGTAATTAATTAATTTTTTTATTGTTAGTTGGCACAGTACGTGGATGACCTGCTCCTATTTACCGATGAGGGAGAGGAGCATGGTCCAGTACTGGCTGAACTGCTGGAGCTGCTCAGGCAAGAAGGCTTCAAAGTAAACCCGAAGAAAGCACAGATCGGCCAGCAGGAAGTTAAATTCCTGGGGCTGACTGTGTGCGCTGGGGAGAGGGCCATCGATAAAGCTAGAAGGGAAGCAGTGCAGGTGTTACCAGCCCCCAATACAGTCACAGGAATGAGATCTTTTCTGGGGCTAACCGGGTACTGCAGAGATTTCATTGAGGATTACGCAGCCACAGCAGCCCCTCTGCTCCGACTCCTACACAAGGGAGTGGAGTAGGCATGGAATGAGGGTTGCGAGGCAGCATTTGTGAAACTCAAGAAAGATCTGCAGACCGCGCCGGCTCTAGGGGCTATTGATGGGGGAAAGGAGTTTTTCCTGGAGGTGGCAGCCAGCGGGGACAGCCTGAGTGCCGTGCTGCTCCAAGAGCAGCATGGCCAGCTGAGACTGGTGGTTTACTCCTCCAGGATACTCACCGATGTGGAGAAGGACTATTCCAACTGTGAGAGGCACCTCCTCGCCACTCACTGGGCTGTGAAAAGATCATTGATCTTCACAGGAATATCTCCCATCACACTCCTCACACATCACACGCCCACCCAGATGCTCCTGGATGGGGGAATCAAAGACGGGTCAGTGAGCAGTGCCCGCATTGCTCGCTGGACCCTGCTTCTCTCCCAGATGGACCTGAAAGTGAAAGTTCTCTGCGAGCCGAAGCTCAGGGCCCACATGATTTACCCAGGGACAGCCCACCGGTGTCCATAGAAGGTGTATGGGAAGTTAACATAGGTTTTCGGGCCGGGATACACCCTGCAGGCCGCAAAATCCATGTGGAAGGTTCAAGCACAATATCTGCTGGCGAGCGACTTACCGGGTGTGGAGTTTATGACCCAGAGGTGGACATTGCCCTGGCAATTAAACTCCCCAGCACCATGAGCGCCTAGCATGCTGAACTATCCGCGATAGTTTACCTGGCCATGCACCCCGAGAAATTCCCTACCCCGTACACGATTTGCTCGGACAGTATGTTCACATGCAATTCGTGTACGGTCTATCTGGTCCCTTCGCGGATATACCTCTGCTGACAGGGGACCCCTCACAATTAGGCCTCTGCTGGAGAAAATCATGGGGGCGGAAGGAAAGGTCTACATACACAAATTAAAAGCCCATTCCTACACTGAACCCTGTGGCACGGGAAATCAGCAAGCCGACGTACTGGCAAAATAAGGTGCTCGTACGGGCACTTTTTGGGACCCATACGAGTTAAGTCCCATAGCGGCGATCAGGGGCAGAGGTGGAACGCAAGGGAGTTCAGGGGTAGCATTGGCACCAGACCTGAAAACGGTTCAAACCCAAGATCCCGTCCTAAGAACCATCCTGAACACGCTCTCTAAAGGGGAAAAGGTAGAGGGCCTGTACGGCACAGCAGGCATCACCGTAAAGGATGGCATGCTGTTCAGGGGGGAGCAGTGAGTAGTGCTGCAGCAGCACCAAAGGGAATTACTCCAACTGGCCCATGAGGGCCCAAGAGTGGGGCATTCCGGACCTGAGACCACCTGGCAATGGGTGGAACAGGCAGGATGGTGGCCAGGACTCAGGGAACATGTCCGCGAGTTTTGTGCCGGCTGTCTGGTGTGTGCTGTTAACAACCCTGACCCCCAGAAAAGAAAGGTATCTATGGGACACATCAGGAGGGTAGAGGGACCATGGCAGTCAATCCAGGTCGACTACATCGGGCCCCTACCCACCGCCCAGGGAGGCTGCAAGTACTGCCTAGTCCTGGTGGATGTGTTCTCAAAGTGGGTGGAAGCTTTTCCATGCTGAACTGCTACCGCATTGGGTACGGCTAGGATCCTGGTCAGGGAAGTGTTCTCACGATGGGGACTACCGCAGTATGTGGAGTCCGACCAAGGGAGTCATTTTACCAGGCAGATCATGAAAGAGACCCTCATGGTACTTGGCATTGAAGGGAAATGGCACGTCGCCCACAACCCGCAGTCATCGGGTCCTGTGGAGCGTTTAAACCGTACCATTAAAGAAAGGCTGCAGAAGGAGACGGGAGACTCACCCAAGAAGTGGGTAGAAGTCTTACCGTTGGTTCTAATGGGGATCCGAGCCAGTCAGTCAAAAAGCACGGGGTATTCCCCACACGAGCTCATGACTGGTAGGATTATACGGACCCCCACCCATGTGCTAGCCCCGGTGCCCACGGAAGGTCAGCTTAGAGAGGCGAACCAGGACAGCTTTGTCAGGAATCTGTTTGAACACCTTAAACAAGTTCACTGGCAGGCTGCTAGCAACATGGGAAAACAGCATCGGAGTAATCGATTGCTGCTAGAACCCCGCCAACACCATGAGTGGGAGATAGGGGAACAGGTCATGGTTACGAATTTTGCTCGGTTAGGGAGTTTTGAACCATTGTACATGGGGCCATACAACAATGCCGACAAGGCAAGCCCCATGCTTTATGCCATAAAGCTGCCCCGCCGCACGGAGTGGTTCCACATTAACCAGTGTAAACTGTTCAAAACCCGAGAAAGGGGAACAGCCAGCAAGGGTGAACCGCCAGGTTAGATCCAACCCTGACATTGTCATTAAACCCGCTGACAAGGGTGGTGCTGTTCTTTGGCGAACTGACCTCTACCTAGCGGAAGCTAAACGCCAACTCTCCGACACCTCCTCCTACCTCCACCTGGACCATGACCCCACTACCGAACATCAAACCACCGTTTCCAAGACTGTCACTGACCTCATCTCCTCTGGAGATCTTCCCCCTGCTGCCACCAACCTCATAGTTCCCCAACCCCGCACAGCCCGCTTCTACCTCCTTCCCAAGATACACAAACAGGACTGCCCTGGTAGACCCATCGTTTCAGCCTGTTCTTGCCCTACAGAACTTATCTCTTCCTATCTTGACTCTATCTTTTCTCCCCTTGTCCAGTCTCTTCCCACCTACATCCGCGACTCTTCGGACGCCCTCCGCCACTTTAACAGTTTCCAGTTTCCTGGCCCCAACCGCTTCCTTTTCACCATGGACGTACAATCCCTCTACACCTCCATCCCCCACCCGGATGGCCTGAGGGCGCTCCGCTTCTTCCTTGAACAGAGGCCCGACCAGTCCCCATCCACCACGACCCTCCTCCGCCTGGCTGAACTTGTTCTCACATTGAACAACTTCTCCTTTAACTCCACTCATTTCCTCCAAATCAAAGGTGTTGCCATGGGTACCCGCATGGGTCCTAGCTATGCCTGCCTTTTCGTGGGCTATGTGGAACAATCTTTGTTCCAGTCCTACTCGGGTCCCCTCCCTCACCTCTTTTTCCGATACATTGATGACTGTATCGGTGCCGTTTCCTGCTCTCGCCCCGAACTTGACAATTTCATTCACTTTGCCTCCAATTTCCACCCTTCCCTCACCTTCACATGGTCCATCTCGGACTCTTCCCTTCCCTTCCTCGACTTCTCCGTCTCCATCTCTGCGGATGTGTTATCGACCAATCTTTACTACAAGCCCACTGACTCCCACAAATACCTGGACTACACTTCCTCCCACCCCGCTTCCTGTAAGGACTCTATTCCATTCTCCCAGTTTCTCCGCCTCCGCCGTATCTGCTCCGACGACGCCACCTTCCACACCAGTGCTTCAGACATGTCTTCCTTTTTCCGCAACCGAGGATTCCCCTCTACTGTGGTTGACACTGCCCTCGACCGTGTCAGTTCTATCTCCCGCACTTCTGCCCTCACCCCTGCCCCTCCCTCCCGGAACCACGATAGGGTTCCCCTTGTCCTCACCTTTCACCCCACCAGCCTCCACATTCAACGGATCATCCTCCGGCATTTCCGTTACCTCCAAAGTGATCCCACCACCAAACGTATCTTCCCCTCCCCTCCCCTTTCAGCATTCCGCAGGGACTGCTCCCTCCGAGACACCCTAGTCCACTCCTCTATCACCCCAAACAGCCCTTCCTCTTCGCCTGGCACCTTCCCGTGCAAGCGGAGGAGATGTAACACCTGCCCCTATACCTCCCCCCTTCCCACTGTCCAGGGCCCCAAACACCCCTTCCAGGTGAAACAGCGATTTACTTGTACTTCTCGCAATCTAGTATACTGTATTCGCTGCTCACGATGCGGTCTCCTCTACATTGGGGAGACCAAACGCAGATTGGGTGACCGCTTTGCGGAACACCTCCGTTCAGTCCGTAAGGGTGACCCCGAGCTTCCGGTCACCTGTCATTTTAATTCACCGCTCCATTCCCACTCGGACCTCACCGTCCTTGGCCTCTTGTATTGTTCCACGGAAGCTCAACGTAAACTCGACGAACAGCACCTCATCTTCCGATTAGGCAGTCTGCAGCCTTCCGGACTCAAAATCGAGTTCAACAATTTCAGATCATAAGCTCGGCCCCCATTTCATTTTCTCTTGTAATTGTTCCACTCCTTTCCCCCCCCCCCCTTTCCTTTTGTTTCTCTCTCACACCTGGCAGCTATCTTTTGCCCTGCCAGTACACTTTACACCTAATCCCAGCCTATTACCATCTCGTCTAGCTTCTAATCTCTTTTACTTCTTTTGTTTCTTTTATTCTTTTGTCCGATCGCAGCCCTGCCTCCGATCTAGTTTCTTTTCTTTCCAGTTTTGAAGAAGGGTCCAACCCAAAACGTCAACTCAAATTTCTCTCCACGGATGTTGCCTGACCTGCTGAGTTTTTCCAGAATTTTCTGTTGTTATTTTGAACCGCCCAAAAGATAGATATCCTCAGCCAGCAGCTGTGACAGGCTCACAGATCGCACCGGTAGGGGCAGTGGCATTTATTACTGGAGGGGCTAGCCCACCAATTATTTGGGACTCGAACGCACCCCCAGTAGCCGGAGCCCTAAGAAGGTCTCCTTGCACACCACAGCCAAAACTACCGTGGTCACCAGCGCATCAGTTTCAATGGTTCAGCCCCAGAAGGGCCGCCACCCGTAAAAGAATGCCCAAGGTCAGGGATCGTTCTAGGAATAGGGATCCCCAGCCTGCAGCCTCCAATGGTGAGGGACTCACAGGAGAGGTAGTGGTGGGCAAAGAGAATGAGAGGGGTCCCCAGCCTGCGGCCTCAGGCTGCGAGGAGCCCACAGGACAGGACAGGGACTCAGCAGCCACACCAAAGGGGGTAGTGTGCTGTAGTGCAGGAGGGGACACTCCCCCGATCATCTGGGATTCAGGGAAAACCCCAGTTGTTTTAAGAAGGACTTTCCGGGTCCTGAGGTACAGGTCACCTTATGCCCAAGCGTACAAGCTGCCCAGAAGCCGCAGAAGACAGAGGCCGAACAGGAATTAGCCTGGCCGCCCGGAGACGGATGTACATAGCATTTCTGATGTATTTAGGTGTGTTTTTACAGTTTTGGTAGCTTTAGGTTTATTATTGAATTATCTTCGAAGTAAGTTTAAGTTTCGAAACTCGATCACTTTGTCAAGCCAGAGAACCTTCTCGGGACATGGCTATCTGTTTTGTGTGTCCCTAGAGAGAGGAAATCGGCATGAGAAAGGTTCTGCTCCTGCTCACCCTGGTAGGGGTGAGCATCGGTGACCGAGGTGACGTGGAGGACTCCCACATTTATGGGTGCTCGGGAGAGAGAGCGCCGATCTTTACCGCTGAGGGTGGTGAACGGGGTCTGGAGGAGTTCGCTATTTATTTCCATGAGGGAAGGTGGCCAGGGTGGCTGGGGTCTAACTCTACACAAAAGTCCAGCCAGACCGGGTTCACCTACGGGGAGGCCTCCATCCAGTGCCCCAGGGTACAGGTCATTGCTACATGGATCAGTGTCACTGAGGGGAAACGTGTGTGTCTTAAATGCAAAGGACGGATTCCCCTGGAAAGGTGGTGGTGGCTCAGGAAGCTGAGCAGGGACATAGGGGACCATACAGCCAACTGGGAACGACTGGGGAATGACACCTAACAGATGATAACGGGGACCCAAGGGGGAGTGAGTGTGTGTTGGGATAAGTGGTGTGAGTCGGAACAGGGAATTTACATCTGCATGTGTGGATCAGAGAGAGCCTGCCCCACAGGCTTATCCATCATCTTCTCCAGGCAATGGTAAGATACCGGGAAGGGGATGGGGTGGGATTCTAGCCTGCATGCGTGCGCGGTCCCACACTCCCCGATTCCAGTCAACACCACCGAACTTGTAGCATGCACCCGAAAGCCCCTGCCCATGACCCCAACAGCATGGACCGTACTGGAGAGGTGTCCCACCACCAACAATGGACCAAGGAATGGGTTAGTGCTAGTGCCGACCAAAAAGGTACTATACCAGAGGGTACACTATGCAGTAGCTTCAGTTATCCGAAACCTTACCGAAGTACACTTACCTGAATGGTGCCCTACAGAGACAGAACAGCTATACCAGGCCCTACTAAAAGAAATGTTCAGGAAATTCTACAAATTCGACTTTGCCAACATAGACAAAGCAGAGCTATATACATTACACGCTGAGTACACTATGGGCGTGGGGAGACAAAGAAGGGGAACCTGGAACGATATTTTCACTACCTACAATACAGGATCCTCTGTAATAAATAGCCTGGGTGATCTGCAAACACAAATAAATGGTCTAAAAACCCAAATATGAAAGATCCTAATGGAAGAAAACACAGTGGTAGGCTCAGAGCTACACGAGGACCAAGCTATGATGGTCCATTTAAAGGAAATTATTGCTGAGCTAGAAAGACATGCAAAAACAGTAAATGCACTCATACAGGAGGATAGGAATGCTTCGGATCAGGCTTCACAGGATCAGGTGTGTGTACTATATGGGGCATGGTTGCTAGGCGAGGGCCACAGCAACCTGGAGGATTTAAAACAAGGTTTAGTCCCCTCCTGGATCAGCAACAAGCACCTCGCAGCCCTCCACCCATTTAGCAATTCGCTGAGCCTGTGTCAGCTCCGCCTAGCCTCTGAAGCCTACCCTATCCCAGTAGATTGTGGGCGTTCCAATCACATTATCATGGGGATAGCAGTGAGGATGCCGGTCATGGGTGGGACAGCCCGACCTGCACCGGTATACAGGGTGGAGAATATTGGGATCATTCAGGGAGGTGCACACGTCCGTTTCGCAGCGGTCCCACCTTATGTCATAAAGTGGGAGCACGCTATGACAGATACATACCTCTCCGGGTGCCGGAGCCGGGGAGCTCACATAATATTGTGTCCCCAGCACTTGAACACCTATTCTAGATCAGAGTGTGGGTTTAAAACTGCTGGCGCATGACCTATAAACTGTACCATGGTGGTAATGGCACAAGACCATGTTCCCCCACAGGTAGCATACATAGGGGGTGGGGCATATTGTGCGCCACAAGTGTGCCCCACTACCAGCTTGGACAGCACATCTGGTGTCCAATAAGTGACAGCAGTTTCTGCTTTAAACCCGAGGCAGAAGTTCAAGTGGCCCAGGAACGGATTGTCCCCATTCCTGAACCCTCCACTGTTCACCTCACTGTAACTGAAAACATAACCAACCTGCAAGACTATGTTACATACTTTGGCTATGAAATTCCCCCTCTACCCGAACATCTTACCACCCTACTCAAAGCCGTAGAAGTGTCACAAAAACATTTCTATACTCTAGAACAAAAAACAGTCGAGATAGGGGGCGAGATTTCGGATATCATGGGGTCGGTTTTCCCGAAGCTGTCGGGAAGAAGGCGGGACTACAACTTTCGGGTTTTAGACCTGCCTACATCGACGTCTGGCCAATCCGCGCGATCTTCCCTTGATTGACCTTGTTGAGCCCGCCCAGCAGGCTCAGCAGGCCAATTAAGGGCCACCCGGCAACAGGTGACGTCACAGACTGCAATTTCATCTGTCAAGAGTTCTTGACAGATGAAATATCAATGTTTCACAGCTGTTTGAAGCTGCCAAACACTGACAGTCTGAGTTCTAACATGAGTCCTTCTGCACAGACTCAGTTAGAACTCTCAGCAGCACACAAAGCTGAAGGCTGTCACTTTTCACAGATCGCAGCCATTCAGCTTTAAGTGCCGGCTGAGTGATGGGCTCCCGATGCCTACAGGAAGGAAGGCTGTTCAGGTAAGTACAGGTAAGTAAAAGTTCTTTACACACTTTAGACACACCAAAAACACTTACCTTTGCACTCATGCACCTATCACTCACCTGAACACCGACATCGGGACCCCTCCAACGCCTTCAACCCGACAGCCCACCTGCTCTAACCTGGCGTGGTTTGGAGCCGTCGGGAATCCCACACGACACCCTTCAAAATAGGGATTAGGCTAAAAACTGCATGTTAACTACCTGTTAACAGGCAGTTAATTGGCACTAATCCCTTCCCGCCTGGGGTCGGCGGGTCCCAGTGCGGGGACCCGCCACCTCTGAAACTTGCGTGGAGCGGGGTTTTAGGTGGGATGGTGTCAGGACCCCCGAATTCAGGATTTCCCCCCTCATACGCCTCAAACCCCGCCTGACGGCTCCAGGAAAATCGACCCCCATAGCTCCACCCTGGTGGGATATTTTTGAAAATATAGAGGTCCCTTCCTGGATCAGAATGGCTTCCCATATTTTAGTGGTCTGCCAGCTCGGTATAGTTTTCTACTTACTGTGCACAAAGTGCAAGGGGAGGGGCAGAAAGCTAAGATCGCCACAGGAGAGGGTATTGGACGAGCATTACAATAAAGTTTTTGATTATGTATTGGACGAGCCTTAATCATCATTGTAATAAAGTTGGTGACCGCGTATTATTTTACTATGTATGTACCGTATATTCTGAGTGGTGCAGGGGTGTTGGACCCCCTCCATGCTTGGATATGAATGTAACTGAATTATACCTGTGAATGCATCTGAACACTACATTTAAAGGGGAATGTATACTGTGGGTCTTAGATAGGAAAATACAGGGGGAAGGTTGGCCGTCGGGGATCAAGAATTTTGCTCACTTAGTATGACACTCTAGCAAGTAAAGTATCACAGGGAGGACTGTAAGATTCTTAAAATTCACAGATCCCACAAGGCTAGAAGAAAACCCTAAGGAAAATGACGTTGAACTCTTTCTAAACAAGTTTCAGGATGATAAAATAAAAAGGCATGTTTGGACCTGTACAGGGAGAAAAGGCTGCAAAAGGAAATGGGATCAACCTCTGTAAAGACACATTGGATATTGGAGTAAATCAAATTGTCTGGGGAACTGTGTAACCTCAATTCATCCTAACAATCGATCCACGAAGGAGCAGTCCCCACCCAAAACACAGGACCCATCCAAAACATGCATAATGCAAATCACCTCACAAACCTACATAGAAATCTTAGGCTCAGACAGGATACTCGAAACCTGAATATAACTATGACAATGAACTAGGTGATCAACGAGTCATTGACTAAACAGTACAACATCCCAAAACCATTTATCACATTTTTAATCAAGTTACCTTAATGAGCCCGCCCAAATCAAACAATAAACCAGGACTGATTTGGTGCGCAGATTAGGAGGCCCCAATTAGTATAATTAAAGGCCTGTTTTCTAAAGAAGGACAACTCTCCAGAAGTTCGAGACAACGCAAGAAGTTCTCTCTCAGAAAGCTCGCCCCAGAAGCAACACACAAGAGAATCCGAAGCATCGAAACAGGGCAGCATTCTACCGTACACCCAAGTTGAACAGCTTCAGTGACCCAGGACATCATCGGACACCCCGTGGCAACAAAAGTCTTACGAAACTACCAACAAAATATTACCACCAACCAATCCGGTAATATTGATCCACTGCGACCAAAGAAAAACAACTCAGGAGAAAAACCAAAGATTCAAAAGTTTCCACTCTACAATCTATTCCTGACTTACCCCGGGTAAGATTTTCACTTAAAAGGAACTCTAAACCCTATCTCTACCGAAGAAAAGTGGGTACTCACCCCATAGATCCAAAACGCACCCTACCACATCAGCGGACTCGCGAAGACTGACTAGCAGATTGTCGAAGTCCTCTACTGCATATGGGGTATGGCAGACACTGACCAACACATCCAGCGAACCCCGAAACTGCGAACCAGCTCAACTGTCAAGGATTTGTTTTGGTGAGCATTATCCCTGGTCCTCTAGAGTCCAACTTAGCTAGGAAGTGGGATTGAGAGGGGTGAGGTATTTTTCTACTGTGTTTTCCCTCGTATGTATCGCAGTGTTCCCCATTTTTATTAGAGTAGAAGATTGCTGTGTTATATTTTCTTTCTTGAATAAAGATCAAAGTTTCTTGCACCAAAACTAGTTGTCTGCTGCACATTTGTCACAGCCCCCAAATAAGCTCAAGGTCTAGAATCAAGGGAGTGGGAGCGATTCAAACTGCTCAGAAGTCAGAGGGGAAGCTGACCCACACACCACCCCTTACACAACCTACCTTGCAGGTGCAACTATCCCTCTCTGTCTATGCACTTCCTCACATTCCCCTCTGAATAACCACCACTGACACTCACCCTCATCCTAAAGCAATCATAGCAAGTAACACTGCAGAAGGAGGCCATTTGGCAATGTCACACCAATCCCTCTTAGTCACCCTCTACAGATGTAACCCATCCATTCCATACACTCATTCCATCACTCTCACTCAAACTCCTCTTCTTTCCCTCCTTGCAGGAGAAGAGAGCCCACAACAACAGGGAGAGGGAGAGAACCAGAGGTGGCCCTCCAGTCTTCACAAATTTGACGCCAGCAAAGGAGGAGGCCCCAGAGATCTCTAGAGCTGCAGAGCTGCTGGTGGTGGGAGACGGATAGAAGGACTACCTCCCCGCAACCTGGTGACAGAATTATATCTCGTACAGCCACATGGCATACAGCAGTTCCTCATATGGTAGCCAGTGAAATGTCATCATATGCATAATGATAACTTTACCGATTCTTATCATAACACTTCTAATTCATCTCTTTACTCTCCCACAGATCCATCAATTGCCTCCCCCCATGCCCCCCTCCCCCCACCCCCACTGTCCAGCCAGAGGAGGAAGACAACTCCTCAGAAGAAGCTTCAGTCTCTGAGGGTGCTCCATCACCAGACATGTGCGCACCCAGCATCAGCGCAGATACGCACACCTCGGTGGATCCTGTGTGAGATAGTATTGTAACCTGGTGTCTCACACATCACAAGTGAGCAAGAGCAGATGGTGGAGACAGGGACAGCAGTGGAGACTCCTTGCCGGAGAGTGCAGGATGATCCAGGCTCTGCTGAGCTGCATGCAGACGCTGAGCCTCGAGGGGTCATCGAGAAAGAGGGTGATCTTCGAGGGGCAGCAACAATTGCATGAGGCTCTAGCAGCTTTTGCAGCCGTGATGTTTGCAAATGTACAGAGAATTGAGGAGTCCACCTCCAACATGAGCACCACCATGTCGCAAGCAATGGTAATGATAAGAACATAAGAACATAAGAACAATCGCATTAAGTTTAAGCAGACTTTGGTAAGTGGCAGAAAAAGTCTTTTAAGTGCATTTACTGAATTTTAGTGAGTAAAAAAAGTAAGTTTAATATTTTAGAGTAAATTAAGCAGTTGGGGAGTTGAAACCGGAAGTAGAATCCGGGTATAAAAAGGGGCAGGCTTAGAGCTGCAGGCTGAGTGCAATCGCATTAAGTTTAAGCAGACTTTGGTAAATGGCAGAAAAAGTCTTATAAGTGCATTTACTGAATTTTAGTGAGTAAAAAAGTGAATTATTTGAAGTAAGTTTAATTTTTTAGAGTAAATTAAGCTGTTGGGGAGTTGAAACCGGAAGTAGAATCTGGGTATAAAAAGGGGCGGGCTTAGTGTGGTAGCGCTGAGTGCAATCGCATTGAGTGTAAGTAGAGTTTGGTAAGTGGCAGAGTTCGGGCAAGTGGGAGGTGAGGGGGTGCTTGTTGCTCTGTTTTGCTTCCCTCTCTCAGGCTAATCCAACACTGTGGGCGTGGAGCAGTGAGACAATTCAACCAGACAGGTCCCCCAGACAGCTTCCACGAGGGAGGTTGGTGAATAGCTGGTTGGTAGGTTCTCTTCCTTCTCTTCTATACATACTTTTAAGTTGGTAAGTCATTTTAAATAGTGGTGTAATATTATCATCTATATTGGGGCAGAGGGTCTTCATAACTAATAATAAGAAATTTAATTAATTACACAGATATGGGTGAACAGGTGATGTGTCACTGTTGCGAAATGTGGGAGCTGGTGGACCCCATTGAGGCTCACGGTGATTACATTTGCGATAAGTGTTTGCTGCTAGAGGAACTCAAGCTCCATGTTAAAGAGCTTGAGACCGAGCTTCAGACACTGCGACACATCAGGGAGAGGGAGAAGTTCCTGGACTCTATGTTTCAGGAGGTGGTCACACCTATGAAATTAATTACTGCAGATGTAGTCCATGGTCAGGGACAGGACGATGTGACTACGAGTGAGGAAGGTACAGGAATCCAGGATGTAGTGTAGAAGGAGCCGCAGCCCTTGCTCTTGTCAAGCACGATTGAGGTTCTTACTCCCTGTGAGGGCAGGAGTGGGGACTGCAGGGAGGATGAGCAACCTGGCCACAGCACCATGTTACAGGGGGCCATTCAAGTGGAGGGATTAAAAAGAAATGTTGTAGTGGTAGGGGATAGTATCATTAGGGGGATAGATAAGGTTCTCTGCAGTCAAGAGCGGGAGTCCCGAAGGCTGTGTTGCCTGACCGGTGCCAGGTTAAGGACATCTCTTCTGGGCTGGAAAGAAACTTGGAGTGGGAGGGGGAGGATTCAGTTGTTGTGGTCCATGTTGGTACAAATGACATAGATAGGACAAGGAAGAAGGTTCTGTTAAAGGAGTATGAGCAGCTAGGGGTCAAATTAACCACTGTTATAACCTGTCTGTGTCTGTATGTGTATTCCACTAGGTACAGGTCTGGACATGCCTTGGCTGACTCCTCCCACTATTCCAGGTATATAAGTGACTACCTCCCAGTCCCTTAGTATTCTGGACGGGTCGACCACTCGAGACAAGACCTTCATTCTTTAGTTAATAAAAGCCTGATTGTTACTCGCTCAACCTCAGTCTTTTGAGTAATTGATGGCGCATCAATTTTATTAACTAAATTTTTTATAATGGAGAAGATCCTCACACCAGCATGCCTGGACCTGGACAGTCGGGAAGCGGACGCTTCCACCAAGTTTGCTCACTGGCTCACGTGCTTCGAGACATTCCTGACTGCCTCCACTGCAGTCGAAACGGATGCGGACAAACTGTCTGTCCTGTTCTCCAAGGTGAACCACCGAGTGTACTCAGTCATCCGGGACGCGACCTCGTACACAGCCGCCCTCCAGCTCCTGAAGACCCAGTACACGCGCCCTGTGAATGAAGTATACGCTAGGCACCTTCTGGGGAGTCGCAAGCAACAACCTGGGGAATCGACTGAGGAATATCTCCAAGCACTGTCCGTGCTTGGCCGGGCCTGTGGGTGTAAGGCGGTAACGCCCACTAAGTACACGGAGGAACTGATACGGGATGCCTTCGTAGCGGGCCACAGGTCCAACTACACCCGACAGCGACTGCTGGAGCAGAGTGACCTCACCCTCGACAAAGCCTCCGACATCGCACTAACGCTGGACGCAGCCTTCCGGGGCATGGATGCCTACTCCTCTGCACCGTGGACGCCGCGGGGAACGACAACCTGGGACACGGTAGGACAGCCCCATAGCACCATGCCACCCCAGCCACAGCCCAACAATGGCCCAACTACCGCAGCAGTGTCCCAAAGCCAGACAGCAGTATCCCAAGGCCAGAAATGCTACTTCTGTGGCCAAGCCAAACACCCCAGAGCGCGCTGCCCAGCGAAGAATGTGACCTGCTCGGGCTGCGGGAAAAAGGGACACTACGCCAGCGTCTGCAAGGCCAAAGCCACCCCGAACGCCAGCAGCGCCGCGTGTGGGCCGTGCGAGCCGCCATCTTGGGCCCCCAACAGCGCCGCGTGTGGGCCGTGCGGGCCGCCATCTTGGGCCCCCCCAGCCATGTGCGAACCACCGCAGCAGCAGCCATCTTGGACGACTCCAGCCACATGGGAATCATGGACGCCGTCATCTTGGACACCAGCCGGGACGCAGCAGACCGCCAACCACCCCCCATCTGATACTCGCAGCGACACACCGACCCCTACGCTGGCCTCTGTGACGCTGGACCAAACGAGACCGCACCAGCTAGCTCGGTCCAAAATGGACGTTAAGGTAAACGGCCATGCAATAAACTGCCTTTTTGACTCCGGGAGCACAGAGAGCTTCATCCACCCCGACACGGTGCGGCGTTGCTCTCTCCCAGTCCTGCCTGCGTACCAGCGGATTTCTATGGCCTCCGAGTCCCAGTCAGCGGACATTGGCGGCTACTGCGTGGTGACACTAGTAGTAGACGGGACTGTGTACAATAATTTTAAACTCCTGGTCCTGCCCGACCTCTGCGCTGCCGTTCTACTGGGGTTGGATTTCCAGTGCCACCTCAAAAGCGTTACGATGGCGTACGGTGGCCCCCTCCCCCCACTCACAGTCCGCAGCCAGCAGCCTCCAAATTGCCCGCCGCGCACCAGATGCAACCTCTCCACACTCAGAGTCCCACCCCCCCCACTGTTTGCTAACCTCACCCCCGACTGTAAGCCCACCGCCACAAAGAGCAGGCGATACAGTGCCGGGGACAGGGTTTTCATCAAAACCGAAGTGGAACGGCTCCTGAAGGAGGGGATTATTGAGGGCAGCTCCAGCCCCTGGCGAGCCCAGGTTGTAGTCGTTAAGACCGGCGAGAAACAACGCCTGGTCATCGACTACAGCCAAACAATAAACTGCTACACCCTGCTGGACGCCTACCCACTCCCCCGCATAGCTGACATGGTCAACCAGATCGCGCAGTACCGCGTCTTTTCGACCATTGACCTGAAATCAGCGTGCCACCAGCTCCCCATCAGCCCTGAAGACCGCCAGTATACTGCTTTTGAGGCAAACGGCCGCCTCTATCACTTCCTTAGGGTTCCCTTCGGCGTTACTAACGGGGTCTCCGTCTTCCAAAGGGAGATGGACCGGATGGTCGATCAAAACGAGCTGCAGGCCACTTTCCCTTACCTAGATAATGTGACCATCTGCGGCCATGACTTGCAGGACCATGACGCAAACCTCGAGAAATTCCTCCGCACCGCCCAACTCCTGAATCTGACATATAACAAGGAGAAGAGCATATTCCGCACAGACCGCCTCGCCATCCTTGGCTGTGTTGTGGAACACGGGGTCATCGGTCCCGACCTGGACCGGATGCGTCCCCTTATGGAACTCCCACTGCCCCACTGCCTAAAAGCTCTGAAGAGGTGCCTAGGGTTTTTTTCCTACTACGCTCAGTGGGTCCTCTACTATGCAGACAAAGCCCGTCCGCTGATCAAGTCCACCTCTTTTCCCGTGACGGCAGAGGCCCGCTTAGCCTTCCACCGTAACAAGGAAGACATTGCCAAAGCCACCATGCACGCAGTGGACGAATCCATCCCCTTCCAGGTGGAAAGCGATGCGTCCGACTTCGCTCTGGCCGCCACCCTTAATCAGGCGGGGAGACCTGTGGCATTCTTCTCACGAACCCTCCAGGGCCCGGAGACCAGACACTCCACGGTCGAGAAGGAGGCCCAGGCTATCGTGGAGGCTGTGCGTCATTGGAGGCACGACCTGGCCGGAAAACGATTTACCCTGCTCACTGACCAGCGTTCAGTTGCTTTTATGTTCAACAACAAGCAGAGGGGCAAAATCAAAAATGACAAGATCTTGAGGTGGAGAATCGAACTTTCCACCTACAATTACGAGATTTTGTACCGGCCTGGGAAGCTCAATGAACCCCCAGATGCCCTATCGCGTGGCACCTGCGCCAGCGCGCAGATCGATAGGCTGAGGGCCCTCCACAATGACCTCTGCCACCCAGGGGTCACCAGGTTCTTCCACTTCATCAAGGCCCACAACCTGCCTTACTCCATCGAGGAGGTCAGGACCATGACCAAGAACTGCCAAGTCTGCGCTGAGTGCAAACCGCACTTTTATAGACCAGACAGAGCCCACCTGATAAAAGCCACTCGCCCTTTCGAACGCCTGAGCGTTGATTTCAAAGGGCCTCTCCCCTCCTCCAACCGCAATGTGTACTTCCTCAACATCATTGACGAGTACTCCCGGTTCCCGTTCGCTATCCCCTGCCCGGACATGACCAGTGCCACGGTCATTAAATCTCTGAACAGCCTCTTCACCCTGTTCGGTTTCCCCAGCTATATCCATAGCGACCGGGGCTCATCGTTTATGAGCGACGAACTCCGCCAGTACCTGCTCGCTAGGGGTATAGCCACAAGCAGGGCCACCAGTTACAACCCCCGGGGGAACGGACAGGTGGAAAGAGAGAATGCAACAGTTTGGAAGGCCGCCCTACTAGCCTTAAAGTCTAGGGGCCTTCCGACCTCCCGCTGGCAGGAGGTGCTCCCCGATGCGCTCCACTCGATTCAGTCACTGCTCTGCACTGCCACCAATGCCACCCCTCACGAGAAAATGTTTGTCTTCCCAAGGAAGTCCACATCGGGGACATCGTTACCGCCATGGCTGACGTCCCCAGGGCCGGTACTACTGAGAAGACACGTGAGGGCCAATAAAACGGACCCCCTGGTCGAGAGGGTCGACCTCCTCCACGCCAACCCCCAGTACGCTTACATTGCGTACCCGGACGGGCGGGAGGACACAGTCTCCATACGAGACCGCGCACCCTCGGGGACCGCTGTAACCCACTACCCATTACCACCCCCCCCCACGACCCGATATCCAACCCCAGCAGCCGGCTCGCCTTGGACCGTCACCCACGAGGACTACACTCCAGGGCCCCAGCCTACACGGGACGCGACGCGGGAAGCTCCACCACCCCTGCCGTCGCCACGTCGATCACAGCGGCAGACAAGACCTCCGGAGAGACTCCAATACACGAACTTTTAAATACACTTCACCCCGCCGGACTCATTTTTAAACAAGGGGTGAATGTGGTAAACCACTGTTATAACCTGTCTGTGTCTGTATGTGTATTCCACTAGGTACAGGTCTGGACATGCCTTGGCTGACTCCTCCCACTATTCCAGGTATATAAGTGACTACCTCCCAGTCCCTTAGTATTCTGGACGGGTCGACCACTCGAGACAAGACCTTCATTCTTTAGTTAATAAAAGCCTGATTGTTACTCGCTCAACCTCAGCCTTTTGAGTAATTGATGGCGCATCAATAAGGTTCTCTGCAGTCAAGAGCGGGAGTCCCGAAGGCTGTGTTGCCTGACCGGTGCCAGGTTAAGGACATCTCTTCTGGGCGGGAAAGAAACTTGGAGTGGGAGGGGGAGGATTCAGTTGTTGTGGTCCATGTTGGTACAAATTACGTAGATAGGACAAGGAAGAAGGTTCTGTTAAAGGAGTATGAGCAGCTAGGGGTCAAATTAAAAAACAGAACCTCAAGGGTAATAATCTCTGGGTTATTACCTGAGCCACGAGCGAATTTAGCTAGGATAAATAAAATTAAAGAGTTAAATGCGTGGCTCAAAGAATGGTGTGGGAGAAATGGGTTTTGCTTCATGGGACACTGGCACCAGCACTGGGACAGGAGGGAGATGTTCCGTTGGGACGGACTCCACTTGGCCAGTGCTGGGACTAGAGTCCTGGTGAATCATATAACTAGGGCTGTAGAGAGGGCTTTAAACTAATTAGTGGGGGGGAGGTCTCTAGAGAGCCAATAACAGAAATGACAACGGAGAAGGACATAGACTTAGGTAGCAGTGGGGAAATTAAAAAACAGAACGTGTCAGGAAGGGACAGAAGGTATGGAGTAAAAGGTAAAGTAGTAAAAGGGGAAAAAAGAGGAAGTAAGTGTCACAAAACATATTTTAAAGTTCTTTATCTGAATGCACGTAGCATTCGTAACAAAATGAATGAGTTAACGGCACAAATAACTACATATGGGTATGATCTTGTGGCCATTACAGAAACATGGCTGCAGGGTGACCATGACTGGGAATTAAACATACCAGGTTGTTTAACAATCAGGAAGGACAGGCAGGAAGGGAGGGGAGGTGGGGTGGCTATGTTAATAAAGGAAGGAATCACTATAATACAGAGAAATGATATTGGGTCAAAGGAGCAGGATAGTGAAACAGTTTGGGTAGAGATAAGGAATAATAAGGGGAACAAAACACTAGTGGGCGTAGTCTATAGGCCTCCGAACAGTTGCAACTCTGTTGGATGGAGTATTAATCAGGAAATAGTTGAGGCTTGTAATAAGGGACCAGCTATAATTATGGGGGATTTTAACTATCATATTAACTGGACAAATCAAATTGGGCAGAGCAGCCTTGAGGATGAGTTCATTGAGTGTATTAGGGATGGGTTTCTTGGGCAGCATGTAACTGAACCGAGCAGGGATCAAGCAACCTTAGATTTGGTCCTCTGTAATAAGACAGGATTAATTAAAAATGTCCTAGTAAATGATCCCCTTGGAATGAGTGACCATAACATGGTTGAATTCCATATTCAAGTAGAGGGTGAGAAGGTTGGATCTCAAACAAGCGTGCTGAGCTTGAATAAAGGAGACTATGAAGGAATGAGAGCAGAATTGATTAGAGTGGACTGGGAAAATAGATTAAAGGGTAAGACGGTACATGATCAGTGGTGTACATTTAAGGAGTTATTTTACAACTTCCAAAAAATATATATTCCACTGAGGAAAAAGGGTGTAAAAGAAAAGATAGCCATCCGTGGCTAAGTAAAGTAATTAAGGATAGTATCCGACTAAAAACAAGGGCATATAAGGTAGCCAAATCTAGTGGGAGGATAGAAGATTGGGAAGTCTTTAAAAGACAGCAACAAATAACTAAAAGATTGATTAAGAAAGGGAAGATAGATCATGAAAGTAAATTAGCAAAAAATATAAAAACGGATAGCAAAAGTTTCTATAGTTATATAAAAAGAAAAAGGGTGGCTAAAGTAAATGTTGGTCCCTTAGAGGATGAGACTGGGAGATTAATGGTGGGAAACATGGAGATGGCAAAAACGCTGAACAAATATTTTGTATCAGTCTTTACAGTAGAGGACACTAAGAATATCCCAACACTGGGCAAACAGGGGGCTCTAGGGGGAGAGGCGCTAAATACGATTAAAATCACTAAGGAAGTGGTACTTGGTAAAATAATGGGACTTAAGCCAGGTAAATCCCCTGGACCTGATGGCTTACATCCTAGTGTCTTAAGGGAAGTGGTGGTAGGGATTGTGGATGCATTGGTAATAATTTTCCAAAACTCCCTGGAATCAGCAAAGGTCCCGGCAAACTGGAAAACTGTTAATGTAACACCCTTATTTAAAAAGGGTAGTAGGCAGAAGGCTGGAAACTATAGACCTGTTAGCCTAACACCTGTGGTTGGTAAAATGTTAGAGTCCATTATTAAGGAGACAGTAACGGGACATTTGGATAAACATAATTTAATAGGGCAAACTCAGCATGGTTTCATGAAGGGGAAGTCATGTTTGACAAATTTGCTTGAATTCTTTCAGGAAGTAACATACAGGGTGGATAAAGGAGAACCAGTGGACGTGCTGTATTTAGACTTCCAAAAGGCATTTGACAAGGTGCCACACAAAAGATTATTGCTCAAGATAAAAAATCACGGGATTGGTGGTAATATTCTGGCGTGGGTGGAGAATTGGCTCTCTAACAGAAAGCAGAGAGTTGGGATAAATGGTTCATTCTCAGACTGGCAATCAGTAACTAATGGTGTTCCGCAGGGGTCAGTGCTGGGTCCCCAACTCTTTACAATCTATATTAACGATTTGGAGGAGGGGACCGAGTGTAACATATCAAAGTTTGCAGATGATACAAAGATGGGAGGGAAAGTAGTGAGTGAGGAGGACATAAAAAACCTGCAAGGTGACATAGACAGGCTAAGTAAGTGGGCAGAGATTTGGCAGATGGAATACAATACTGGAAAGTGTGAGGTTATGCACTTTGGCAGGAAAAATCATAGAGCAAGTTATTATCTTAATGGCAAGAAACTGGAAAGTACTGTAGTACAAAGGGATCTGGGGGTCCTGGTGCACGAAACACAAAAAGTTAGTATGCAGGTGCAGCAAGTGATCAAGAAGGCCAATGGAATGTTGACTTTTATTGCTAGGGGGATAGAATATAAAAACAGAGAGGTATTGCTGCAGTTATACAAGGTATTGGTGAGACCGCACCTGGAATACTGCATACAGTTTTGGTGTCCATACTTAATAAAAGACATACTTGCTCTCGAGTCAGTACAAAGAAGGTTCACTCGGTTAATCCCGGGGCTGAGGGGTGGTCATATGAGGAGAGGTTGAGTAGATTGGGACTCTACTCATTGGAGTTCAGAAGAATGAGAGGTGATCTTATTGAAACATATAAGATTGTGAAGGGGCTTGATCAGATGGATGCGGTGAGGATGTTCCCAATGATGGGTGAAACTAGAACTAGGGGGCATAATCTTACAATAAGGGGCTGCTCTTTCAAAACTGAGATGAGGAGAAACTTCTTCACTCAGAGGGTGGTAGGTTTCTGGAATTTGCTGCCCCAGAAAGCTGTGCAAGCTACATCATTAAATAAATTTAAAACAGAAATAGATAGTTTCCTAGAAGTAAAGGGAATTAAGGGCTACGGGGAGTGGGCAGGAAATTGGACATGAGTCTAGGTTCGGAATGGCCATGCCCTGTGGGTAGTGGAGCGGGCCCAGGGGCCGTGTCGCCTGGTTCTGCTCCTACTTCTTGTGTTCTAATTCTGCGTTAGATTTCAGGAGATGGTTTTATTCCTGTTCCTGGCTGGGGTGGAGATCGCCTTTACAGAAGGTAAGTACTGTAGAAAATAAAGGGACAGAGTGATCTCCTGGAAGAATTTCGATCGCCTAGATGGGTCGGAGAGGAATTTCCCAGATTTTTTCTCCCAGATTGGCCATTGGGTTTTTTGTCTGGTTTTTCGCCTCTCCCGGGAGATCGCATGGGTTCGGGTGGGATGGAGAGTGATAGAAGATTTGAGGTTAGGATCAGATCAGCCATGGTCTTATTGCATGGTGGAGCAGGCTTGAGGGGACGATTGGCCTACTCCTGCTTCTATTTCTTATGTTCTTATGAAGTGTGGGTGGTCCATGAGAGGGATGATGGTGAGAGGGCACAGGGTCTGTAGTACAAAGGGATCTGGGGGCACAGGCACAGGCTCTTCTCAAAGCCCTCCCACTTCTCCCCCATTGCATCCCCCTATCAGAGCTCCACATGCTGTCTCTGATCTCAGTGGCCGAGTTTGCCCCTGCACAGTTGCAGGAGGCGGAATCTAAAGCGGGGCCCTCACAGGCTCCAAAACTCAGAGGACGTCCACCAAAAGTGTCTAAGCAATCACAGCAGGAAAGTGAGCAGGCTGCCTCTACCTCTGCTGAAGCCACAAGGGTTGCACCTCGTAGAAGCATTCGGAAAAGATAAAGGCACAATTGTAGATACACATGGGTGTATGAAAAAAATTTAATGTTAAGTTTCAGTTATATTTATGACACACATAAATTTATTCCTTTGTACAATTTTCCCATCTTGTCCATTTTTGCCTGTTACCTGGGAAGTGGCTTTTTCACTTGGAGTGAATGGTGAGACATTCCTTAACCTCGGGCAATGGGGGTTTGGGTGACGGGAATGGCTTGGTCATTGTAGGACTGATTTGTGGTGTTGTTGGGGTTGTGGGATGGGGGAGCGGCATGTTGGTACAGCATTTGGCAGCCATATGGGTGCACTGCTGCAAGTTGAGTAAATCTGGCCATTATGAGGCCATCGCACGCCTCTTGGGCAGCAATGTGTTGGTGCCATCTCCACCTTAGGTTCGTCCTCCTCCTCGTCTTCCACCTGTTCCTCCTCCTCCTCTGAAGAGTCTATGCACTCTGTGTCTTGCTCCTCCTGCAGCACCAATCCTCGCTGCTGCACTATGCTGAGCAGCGCAGAGCAAACAATTATGATTCTGGAGACCCTGGCAGGTGCGTCATGAAGGACTCCTCCAGATCTGTCAAGACATTTGAAGCGCATCTTCATCATGCCTATTGCTTGCTCTATGACACATCTGATGGACATGTGGCTGTCATTGTAACGCTCCTCTGCATCATTACTTGGCCTCCTCAAGGGTGTCATCAGCCACGTCTTCAGTGGATAGCCCTTGTTGCCAAGCAGCCAGCTGGTAAGTCTGTTTGGAGGTGCGAAGAGCTGAGGGAGGGTGGACTGGTGCAGGATGAAAGAGTCATGACAGCTGCAAGGGGATCTGGCACACAAATGGATGATGATCATTTTATGGTTGCTGATGAGCTGCACATTGAGGGAGTGGACATCCTTGCAGTTCACAAACACTCCTGGGTGATCAGGAGGTGCCTTGAAGGCCACATGTGTGCAGTCGATGATGCCCTGCACCTGTGGGAAGCCACAAAGCCGCGCGCCTGCTCAGTAACATTGGCTTCATCAGTGGCAAAATTTACATAGTGGTCACCTGGGTGATGCATCTGTGGGCGGCTGACTGTGAGATCCTGCAAATGTCTGCTGCAGATCCCTGGAAGGAGCCTGAGGCAAAGAAGTTGAAGGTGGTGGTGACTTTGATAGCCACTGGTAAGGCGTGTCCACCAGGTCCTCTAGGCAGCAGGTCTTCTTCCAGCAAGCTACAAATTTCTGCGACAAACTGGCACAATAGCCGGAGCCTCCTGAAACACTGTTGTTCAGTCATGTCCAGGAAACTCATCATCTGCCTGTATACCCTGTGTTGGGGGTATCCCCTTCACCAGGGTGCACCCCTGTGCTGACCCCCTCTCTCCTGTGGAGCATCAGGTCATTCAGGAGGAGGCTGCTGATGTGGTTGCTGCTGCTGGTGTTGTTGGTGCTGCTGCTGGTGTGGCTGGGGATGTTGGTGCTGGGGCTCATCTTAGTCCGATTCTGAGGTCCAAGGTGAGACAGCATATCGGCACCCATGCTGATCTAATAGCTGGCAGATAAAGTGGAGTTCAGAGGCACAATCACTCAATGTTCTTATAGTGATTGCAATGTGGTGAGAGTGGCTTCCGAGGTTACAGAAATGACCTGCAAACGCCTGACAGCTAAATCTGTGCACAAAATGGAGTCAGCAAGAGCCTTTTCATGAGCCAAGGAAGCAGGTGTAATGTGGGAGCATTTATGTGTTTTTTCCAGCTGTCATTTCATGGACTCGCACAATGGCCACTGAGCCTCCCCGTCACAGGCGAGGTTCTAGAGGTGAGTGAATCTCATGCACAACAAGTTAAAGCCAAAACCTGATGTTAAAAAGGCAGTTAAGGGTCTTTCAACAAGCAGTTAAGTACCTCAATGAGGTCGCCCGACTCTCCCGAGCGAGTCTGTGGCACGCCTCGAAACGCACCCCAGTTAAATGTGGGAGTCGGCGGGATGATGCCAGCTTCCTGACGCGCTGTCAATTTCCACGATTTTAACTGCCGCCGCACCCCCAAACCCACATGCTTGGCACTGGGAAAATTGTCGCCATACTGCTCCATGAAAAGTGGGAGCGAGGAGCCCACATATACTGCTCCATCAAAATTGCGTCTAATCAGCACTTGAGTGCTGAACCTTCAGGTGACTGGTTTAGCTCTGCCAGACAAGTTCAAATTATAGTAATCAGCAATTGGGACCAAAATTGTGTGCTAAATCCAGAATTTCAAGCAGACGTGTCTTATTAGCACAGCATTCATTTAGCGCTTTTTTTCACCCTTTGGCCAAAATAACCCCCCAAATTGATATTTCCCCACGGTGACGGAATGAAATTATGTATTGACAAATTAACCCCTTGGGCTCTCAAGAACAGCCGCAATGGATTCTCTCTTTTTCTTTACTTTTAAACAGGGGCCATGATGGTTATCCAGACTGCATGAATACTGATGGCGCAGCAAGAAGTCCAGTAGTTTTAAGAATTTAACCCCTTATCTGCAGACCTCAGCAGACATTAAATGTCACAACATGGCAATGATTTGGACTTAAGATTCTGCGTTTCAAAGGCTTGGCCTTAATCCATTCAGGGTCATTTGTTATCTTCTGAGAGAGAGTGCTCAAGTAGGGAGTTACCCCTAAAACAAAGTGCAAGCACTTCTGTCTCTAATGTAAATCCACTAGGAAAAAGAGTGGAAGAGCAATAGTGGTAGGGGTTTTGATAGTTAGGGGAGCAGACAGGCATTTCTGCGACCGCAGACATGACTCCAGGAAGGTATGTTGCCTCCCTGGTGCCAGGGTCAAGGATGTCACTGAGCAGCTGCAGGACACTCTGAGGGGGGAGGGTGAACAGCCAGAGGTCATTCTCCATATCGGTACCAATGACATAGGGAGAAAGAGGCATGAGGTCCTGCAGGCAGAGTTTAGGGAGCTAGGAGCGAGATTAAAAAGCAGGACCTCAAAGGTAGTAATCTCTGGAGTACAGGAATAGAAGGATGGAACAGATGAATGCGTGGCTGGAGAGATGGTGCAGGAGGGAAGGCTTTAGATTCCTGAGGCATTTGGACCATTTCTGGGGAAGGTGGGACCTGTACAAGCCGGACAGGTTACTCCTCAACAGAGCCGGGACCAATATTCTCGCTGGGAGGTTTGCTAGTGTTGTTGGGGAGGGTTTAAACTAGCTGGGCAGGGGGATGGGCACCAGCATGTAGGAATAGAAAAGAGGAATAAGGTGCATAACAGAGTGAGTGCGTTGGATAGTACTAGAGAAGTAAGTAGTACTAGAGGCAGAAGTAGTACCATATTAGATAGGAGCAGACTAAGAAAGACTGTGAAAAATTCAAAAGTGGGTATATAATTCATGTACGTAAACGCACAAAGTGTGGTGATGTAACCGGTTTTTGCGGTGGCCAATTTCCTATGGCCCCTGTCACAATCGCCAATTATTGCAAGTGGTTTCACCCCGCCTGTAGCGAGCAAGCAAACCCACTTACTACAAGTTCTGGACAATAGGGATTACTGAGGACAGATTTGAACACAGACAGCATTTTCGGGCTCACCCGTACAGTATTTATTAAGGTTAACAAAAACCACTCCACTTGCATACAGTACAAGCGGTGTGAACACAATAGTACAGTTTAAAGCAGTGCAACCCTGACTTGTCCAACAATCCCCTGCCGTGCTGACTTACCACGGCCTAAAAACACCCTCCCATGAACTAAACTATCACAGGACCCTTCCAACGCTAAACCCCCTCTGGTTTGGTAGGAACATACATGCACCCCCTCACATAGCTAAGTGATCTTGTGGGTTTGTAGACTTGGCAAAGCTCACCTAGATTGCCCCTTTTGATCTTGCTTACAGCTTTCTTCCGTACGTCTCGGCTACCTGGTTCCATACCGGCCTTGTGGCATGTGAGTCCCAGCCTCAGTCGAAGTCCATCTTGGTTGGAAGAGCACGGCTCTGCTCCCCTTGATGTTCCATTGTGCGGAGGACAGGAGAGAGAGAGCTATCCAAACTGTTCTCTTTTATACCCCTCCAATACACATACCAGTCTGTGGTATTAATGGACACATGGCCTGGGGGGATGGTTTTCGATCACTTGAATGGTTTGAATGGTTTTTGATCTCTTTTCGATCTTCCTACCGATTAATTTAACAAGTTCATCTTGACTAGAACAATGAGTCAACAGCCTTGTTATTCAAGACTTGGGAGTGGGCCTCTCGGGCCATTGTTCCCAGGACAGTTTGTTTCTTACGAATGAGTCATCTCCAGCTTGAGTGATTTTTCACTGCTCCCCCCCCCCAAAAACAGCCTGTCCAGTTTTTAATAGGGGTTAAAAATCCAAAAATCCATGAAGTCTGCGTCGACTGCTACAGTGAATAAGGTTGGTGAGCTGCAAGCACAATTAGTCGTGTGGCAATATGATGTTGTGGCAATAACGGAAATGTGGCTTAAAAACAATGAGGACTGGGCACTTAATATTCAAGGGTACAAGGTGTTCAGTAAAGATAGGGACTCAAAAAAGGGAGGTGGGGTGGCAGTGCTGATTAAGGAAGACATTGTAGTTTTGGAAAGGGAGGATGTTCTTGAGGGGGCAAGGGCAGAATCCATTTGGTTAGAGTTGAAGAGCAAAAAGGGTATGATCATGCTATTGGGGGTATTCTATAGGCCTCCACATAGTGAGAGGGAAGTAGAGGAGCAAATCTGCAGGGAAATCGCAGAGATATGCAAGAGTTATAGAGTGGTGATATTGGGGGACTTTAATTACCCAAATACCGATTGGGATAATGCTAGGGTAAAGGGAAAGGAGGGGGAGAAATTTCTGAAATGTGTTCAGGAGAATTTCCTTGACCAGTATGTTCTTGGCCCAACTAGGAAGGAGGCAGTGCTGTATCTGGTGCTGGGGAATGAAGTGGGCCAGGTTAACCAAGTGTCTGTGGGAGAACACTTGGGTACAAGTGATCATTGTACCATAAGATTTAGATTAGCAATGGAGAGGAGTGAGGAACAATCTTGAGTGGATTTTTGGGTTCCCTTTTATGTTAACCGCAATTCTACTCTCATATTCTCTTTTTGCCAATCTTATTTTCATCTTCACTTTCCCTCTCAACTTATTGTATTTGGTTTGGTTCTCCATTGAAGAATTCACCTGACATGTATCATACACCCTCTTTTTTTGGTGAAGATAGTTGAAGATGATGAAGGCCAATTGAGCCATCATAACTCCTTAATCTAGAAAGGCCCTACAAACCCCCATCACAACATCCACAGCTCTACCCAGAAGTCCCTCTATGTGTTGATCAATCTTTGTGTGAAGAACCTCCTGACATCAGTCTTGAATTTGCCTCTTACTGGTTAGAACCTGTGTGCCCTTGTCCTATTATTACAATTTAGCTTGAAGTAGTGTTCCAGACTTTTCTTTCTCTATATGGTTTCCTGTCATACATGCCTCTCAGTGAGCTCCTTTCAAGTCTGAAAGTTCAGTTTCTCAAGTCGTTCCTCATTCCTCTAATATTAGTGATCAGTTTACGTGGCTCTTCTGTGAGCTACCTCCAGGTTTTGAATGTCTCCCTGGTGAATTGGTGACCAGAACTGGACACAGTACTCAAGCGAGGTTCTATCAGAACATTATACAATTTGAGTATTATTTCCGCCAACTGTTTTGGCGATCGAGGTCAGCATTCTATTTGCTTTGTTATTGTTGCTCTGCAGTGATTGGACACAGTGAGTGCTGAATCGATTGAAGCCCTTTAATCTCTCAACTTCATTTGAACTATTTTGACATTATTCATGGAGTATTTATGTCATCTCCATTTTTCTTTCCTATGTGCAGTATTTCTGTATTAAGTTCATCTGCTATTGATCAGCCCACTTATGTACTTTCTCTAACTCATTCCTCCTACTTTGTTATTACCTGTGAATTTGAGCAGATTATATTGAAATTCTTAATCTGAGTCATTAATGAAAATTAGAAACATGAGGGGTCCTAACACTGAACCCTGGGACAACCAATCAGCTACTTGTGCCCCTCCACTAACAAGTATCTGCTACTTCTTATACTTCAACCTATTCCTTATCAATTCTAAGGTTTTACTGTAAATCACCACTGCATTAAAGAGGAGCATTTCATCCAGAACTTTGTCCGATGTCCGATGATTGTTGGAAATCCAGAAGGGTGATTCTGCAACCCAGTCCTGCCAGCAGGGAGTGCAGGTTAGAGATACTGTCTTGAATATACTCAATGACTGAGCATCCACAACCCTCTGGGGTAGAGAATTCCAAAGATTCACAACCCTCTGAGTGAAGACATTTCTCCTCATCTCAGTTCTAAATGGCCAGCCCCTTATTCTGAAACTGTGGCCCTTAGTTCTAAACTCCCCAGCCAGGGGAATCATCATCCCAGCATCTACCTTGTCAAGTCCCTTAAGAATTTTATGTTTCAATGAGATCACCTCTCATATTTCTAAACTCTAGGAAATAGAGGCCTAACATAGTAATGATTCTTTATTGTCAACAAATAAAAGATAAATACATGCAAGTATTTAATGATAGTTAACAGAACAGAGTAAGAATTGATATTGCCTGCTCCACTCTGGGTAGAGTCCAGTGCCCTATTCACTAATATTTTCATCCTGTCAAGTTGCTCCTTCCTACCTTGCCTTGACTCTACACACTACCTACGGATGTGACTCCTCGTTTTGAATCTACAGCTTTTCATGCAAATGTGGCTCTGCTTTTAATCCCCGAGGGCAAAGAACCTGTACTGCACTAATCAGGTTTCTCCATGGCTGCTCTCCCTCCTGGAGAGTCAATCACTATAGTGACATAAAAACAGAAAATGCTGGAGAAACTCAGCAGGTCAGGCAGCATCTGTGAAGAGAGATACAGAGTTAACGTTTCAGGTCGATGACCTTTCGTAAGAACTGGAAAAAAGCAGGAAATGGAACAGATTTTTAAGCAAGTGAAGAGGCTGGAAAAGGGGGGAGGGGATGAAAGAACAAAAGGGAAGGTCTGTGATAGGATGGAAGGCGGAAGAGGTTAAGAGACATTAAGAGATATTCAAGGCAAAAGGAGATGGTAATGGGACAGGTTAAGAAACAAAGGATGGCTCTAAATGAAGTGTAAATTGCGCTGGCAGAATGAAAGACAGCTGCCATGTGGAGGAGAAGAAAAAAAGACAGACAAAGAGTGTGGATAAAAAATATATATATATATGATAGGGGCTGAGGTTATGATCTGAAATTGTTGAACTCTATGTTGAGTATGGAAGGCTGTAAAGTGCCTAATCGAAAGATGAGGTGCTGTTCCTTGAGCTTACACTGAGCTTCCGTGGAACAATGCAAGAGGCTGAGGACAGTGAGGTCTGAGTGGGAGTGGAGCAGTGAATTAAAGTGACAGGCAACCAGAAGCTCGGGGTCCCCCTTACGGACTTAATGGAGGTGTTCCGCAAAGCGGTCACCCTATCTGCGTTTGGTCTCCCCAATGTACAGGAGACCACATCGTGAGCAACGAATAATACAGTATACTAAATTGCAAGAAGTACAAGTAAATCGCTGTTTCACCTGGAAGGGGTGTTTGGGGCACTGGACCGTGGGAAGGGGGGAGGTATAAGGGCATGTGTTGCATCTCCTGTGCTTGCACGGGAAGGTGCCAGGGGAAGGGGTGTTGAGGGTGTCATGGCTAGCACCTTCCAAATGTCATCACTATTCAATAGATAATGGCTATCCTGTTTGTCTAACTGCTGGTCAATTTAACCTGTTGTTTCCTGCCTGGCTTTTTAAAGGGACATGAGATGCCTTAAACCCACCCCAGACATTTAGTGTGATCTCGGGGCTAGTCTATCCAACAGTTTCTGCCACTCCATTGTTCCAACCAATCTCTGATAGTAACACCTCACAGAAGCACACGGGATGCCTTCCACATAAAATGTGGAGGGCGCAGACCTGTCTGCTAGTTTGCCTTTTCCATTGTCCTGACTAATCTCCAATATTAGCATATCCTTATTGGACAATGATCTCAGGATGTGATGAACCTCAGAAGTTTTTAGGTTTAAACCTTATCACTTTGAATGATTTGCAATGCAGCATGGTTAATATTGTCAATCAAGAGATGTCCATTTTACTCCTGTTCCCAATATTCTTACAGACTGCCCTGATCATAAGTGTGCATGGTGGCCACAACCATCCAGAACACGTATCCAGTTGTTTCCAGTAAAGGCTACATTGTTTCGCCCACACAAACCTCAATGGTTTTGACTGCATAAATAATAGCCCGGAATTTCTGACACCCATGGGCATATACGAGGTGCGTACGCGCCCATAGAGGCCGCGCAAGTTCTGAGTTTCGGCATGCGAAGCGCATGTGCTGAAACCCGGAACTTGTAATCTGTCAAGAATGGTGTGGGGTGGTGCCAACCAGGTGCATCATGCGGCAGCCAGGGTGTACAGCGTCAAATGAAGTAAATCTGGCTATGGTGAGGCCATCCTTGGCGTTGTTGTTGGTGCTGCTTGTGTGCCTGGTGCTGCTGGTGTTGGGGCTGATTGTGGTGGGGTTTTGCGGACCAAGATGAGATCGTTTTAATGGCACCAATGCTGATGTGATAGATGATAGGTGAAGTTGAGATGACAGAAGCGATCTGTCAATGGTGAGAGAGATTGTTCTAATGAGGTGAGGTGTTTACTCCAAACATTTGCTACCGGCATAAAGCTCAATCTGTCTTCCAAATGCAGTACGCAACAGCTTCTGAGCCTGGAAAGTGAACAGCTATGAGATGGGAGCTTTTATAGCACATTTGCAGCTGTCAAGTAAAGAGATGATTTCATGTTAACACAACTCTGGACCTGCTTACCTCACATGATCCCCGATGACCTAAATTGCCTCCCCTGCCACTGCATGTCAGGTCTGTTGAGTGTTGACAGACCCAACATCTGGGAAAGTCCAATGGCGGCGAGTTGACACCAGGTTCCCGACCCGCTGTCAAAAAAACATTTTTTCACACCCAACCCACCACGAAACGCGCCTGCTAACCCCCCGAAAAATTTCCCCCCAGATGTGACTAGGCTCAATCATTACTGAAGGCTCATCCAGCTGATATGGTTTGACAAGGAAAGTTAAGGCAATTAATGATGCACTGGAAATCATGCCATCTCACCTTAAGTCCAGCAGTGCAGATACTAAAGAGAACAATCACCTGGAAATGTTGTCCCGTGTCCCGAGGCAATGACACAATTTCGAGGGAATCATTTTAACTTGTGCAGTGTGAATGCTGACATGGTAAGAAGATGTAGCAGGAGGGAAGCAACATATTTATGAATGTTACCCATGAACAGGAAATAATGGATAATGGACAAGATGGTTGATTTTTATGTTGCTTCATATTTAAGAAATAAATATACTAACATACCGCATAAGATATTATGCCACACACTTATTCAAGACAGTGAAAATCTGGAAACGCATGAGGCCAAAATCCCCTGCTCAGACTGCTAAAAGTGTGAAGGCCAAATGAATGTCACTTTCTTTTGCAATTAAGGCACCATTTATGAGAGGTTTCGAGTATGTGAACTGCATGGTTGACTTTGGCATAGATGACTGAGTATATACTGTGATCAATAAAGCAATTTAAGAATTGACCTACAAGGGCTGGTAGGTAATGGATAAGGTAAAACATGCTGGGAGTTTTCTTGGGAACAATGCGTATAGGGGAAGTATTGTAGCTTGTGAAGTATTGGAACAGGCAAACACTGCAAATCTCCCAGTAATTATCTTACTGCTGGTATTCTTTTCAACAATTTGTTGGAATGGATTTAATTGTTTTAGAGATGTGAGTCTAGTACAGTACAGCTGCAGATTCTCAGTGAATACAAGGATTGACTCTGAAATTGGACTATTTGGAAAAGTAACAATTACTTGGGGTTGTAATGGGTGCATTTGTGAGCATGGTAGGGTAGTTTTAATTGTTGGCAATAGTAGTGGATGAATGCTTAATGTTTTATATAATATTCCTCTGTCTATTATTTTAATATTGCTCAAATAACAATTTAAAATGAATGAACACAACCAATAAAATATGTCAAACAAACATATCAACTATTTGTCTGCTTCTATTGCGTACAGTAATTCCTAGCCTTGTAAGTCTATTTTTTTAAATTTCTGCTTCAAAAAGTTATGAAGATTTTTTTATTTCTGCCTTGCTGATATTCATTTTAATGTACTTGTTTGTTGAAAGAAAAATGAGCTTGTACGCAGGGAGAAAAGAGAAGATTTTCAAAGTAAAGGCCTATATTGTCCTTTGTTTGTTAATTTTCAAAATAAAATGTAGCTGTGAGTATAATATAATGTTTGGAGTAAAAATTGGTTGTGGCTCTTTTTTGAGCATATAAAACAGTGATGCGCCGTCAGCGTACACCAGAACTGGGGGGCCTGAGGGTGCTCTGAAACATTGTTTGGGCAAATTGCCAGCAGTTGTCACGCCTTCACAGGCAGCTCACCCATTTTAAATAGATGAATGTCGGGCTGCTTCCCCTAAAATAAGTCCCGGGAGGAGGGGTGGAATGGCAATGGGGGAAGGGCCAATTGCGAGCATTGTGGGGTTGGGGGAGGGCTCCTGCTCCTCCTGGTTCCACAGAAACATTTTTTGAAAACATTTGTCAACAAAAAATGACCTTTTGTTAGCGGCCACTGCTCAGTCCATGGCGGCCGCTGAAGAATCCTAAGTGGAGCAGGACTGGCACCTTGTCCAATCATCACAATCCCAGTTTCTGCAAGGGGTCTAAAATAGCCATTAAGTCTCTCATTTACATATGTAAGGGGCCTATGGCCTGTTTCAGGCAGCCATCAGTGTCGCTTGAAAAATGGCATGACCCAAAATTGGGTTGAATGTCTTTCAGATGCCTTTGGGCGCAGGAGTTTGCTCCCCGAAAATTGGTCCTCGTTGCACCCATTTTACGCCTGTTAAATGGGTGTAACGAGGTCCTATTTTTACCCCTTTTTCTCTTTTTTAACTAATGGTGGACAAATGTAAGTTTAAATACTAAAGCCAAGAGGATTAGGAATAAGGTTTTAGAATTAGAAGTATACGTATCTATATACACCTTATTGGCAACTTAGTGACATAGTTGTGAGCAGAAGATCTGGGATTACTAACCTAAAAATATTGCTCAAAATATGTGTATTAGGCTACATAGAATTGCAGGTGGGATAAATAATCCTCTTTAGTACTCCCAGTGCAGAGCTTAGAACTGCAAATTGGGAAATTGAGCATCTGCCTGTGTTTGTGCTAAATGTTCTCAATGTGGGAAACATTAGGGGGGAATTTTAGCTGGAAGCAGGATTTGGGTGTGTGGAGGGACGAGGGCCAAATGCACCTGATGTCAGCAATTTGAGTTCTGGGTGATTTTAATTCCCAGGCCTCATCTGCATGCTGCCGGTCAGCTGCCCACCTGACATGAGCAGGAAGTGACAGCTAGCCAGCGGATCAGAGTGGAAATTTTGGGCGGCAGGAAATAAGTTGCAGGAAGGGGATTTCAGGTGGGTCTTGTGGGAGGGAGGCGGGAGTCTGGGGCAAGGGAGGGCTATATTTTCCTTGTGGGGCCCAAGCATCACTCTTGCTCTTGCTCCACCAAGGGGAACCCTATCGTGGTTCTGGGAGGGAGGGGAAGGGGTGAGAGCAGAATTGCGGGAAATAGAATGGACACGGTTGAGGGCCATGTCAACCACGGTAGAGGGGAATCCTCGGTTGAGGAACAAGGAAGACATTTCAGAAGCACTGGTATGGAGGGTGGCATCATCAGAGTAGATGCGACGGAGACGAAAAAACTGGGAGAATGGAATAGAGTCCTTACAGGATGCGGACAGGGAGGAAGTGTAGTCCAGGTAGCTGTGGGAGTCAGTAGGCTTATATTGAATGTTTGTCAATAGCCAATCCCCAGAAACGGAGAGAGAGAAGTCGAGAAAGGGAAGGGAAGAGTCTGAGATGGTCCATGTGTTGGTGAGGGAAGGGTGAAAATTGGAAGCAAAGTGAATGAAATTATCTAGTTCAGGATGAAAGCAGAAAATGGCACAGATACAGTCATCAATGTATTGGAAAAAGAGGTGAAGGAGCGGACCTGAGTAGGACTGAAACAAAGAATGTTCCACATATCCCACGAAAAGGCAGGCATAGCTAGGACCCATGCGGGTTCCCATAGCAACACTTTTAATTTGCAGGAAGTGAGTGGAGTCAAAGGAGAAGTTGTTCAACGTGAGAACAAGTTTAGCCAGGCAGAGGAGGGTGGTGGTGGATGGGGACTTGTTGGGCCCCTGTTCAAGGAAGAAGCGGAGCACACTCAGGCCATCCTGGTGGGGGATGGAAGTGTAGAGGGTTTAGACGTCTATAGTGAAAAGGAGATGGTTGGAGCCAGGAAACTGGAAACTCTTAAAGTGGTGGAGGGCGTCGGAAGAGTCGCGGATGTAGGTGAGAAGAGACTGGATAAGGGGAGAAAAAATAGTGTCACGATAGGAAGAAATCAGTTCGGCGGGGCAAGAACAGGCTGAAACGATGGGTCTACCAGGGCAGTCCTGTTTGTGGATCTTGGGAAGGAGGTAGATGCGGGCTGTGCAGGGTTGGGGAACTATGAGGTTGGTGGCCGTGGAGGGAAGATCTCCAGAGGAGATTAGGTCAGGTACAGTCTTGGAAATGATAGCTTGATGTTTGGTAGTGGGGTCATGGTCCAGGGGGAGGTAGGAGAAGGTTTCAGTTGGCATTCAGCCTCCGCAAGGTAGAGGTTGATTCGCCAAACAAGTGGCAGTGGTGGGAGGACAAATGCTGTCATCCTAAGAGAGGAAAGCAGGGTCGCCCTCCATGGATACATTGCCACTTCCCAGGGGCAGTGCCTTAGCAACCCTAGTAATCTGCTAGAGTGCAGAATGCTGAACTGCTATGACATCCTGCAAGCCCCTTTCAACATTCGTAAACCCAGCCATGATAGCAGCAATCTGTGCTTGCTTGACTTCCATTGCAGCACTCAGATGTTGGATGGCTTCTGCTTGTGCTGCAATGGAATCTGAGACTTTGGCCATCAGACGCAGCATGATGGTTGGGTCCACAAGTGCGTAATGGATCTGAGCTACCCTTTCCCGCTGCACTGCTTTTTTTTGAACGACCATCAGCTGTTCATTTAAGGCCACTTACTGCCCACTTGCACCAACTGCTATAGGACCCAGATTTGTATAAGTAAGCAGCCTCCCGCCCAAAACGTCGACGAGATGGCTGAGGTTCCTCTCCCCCAAATTTCAACTGGCAGCCACCAACTTTTCAGCTGTGAAATGGGCATCCCCATGGCTCTAAAGAGGGTACCTAGGACCACTGCTTTTCTTGATATATATTAATGACTTGGATGTGGGTGTACAGGGAACAATTTCAAAATTTGCAAATAACACAAAATTTGGAAGTACAGTGAACAATGAAGGGGATAGTGATAGACTTCAAGAGGATAAAGACAGACTGATGGAATGGGCAGACACGTGGCAGATGAAATTTAATGTAGAAAAGTGTGCAATGTTACATTTTGGTACAAAGAATGAGGAGAGGAAATATAAACTAAATGGTACAATCTTGAAGTGGGTGCACGAACAGAGAGACCTGGGGATATGTGCACAAATCGTTGAAGGTGGCAGGGCAGGTTGAGAAAGCAGTTAATAAAGCTTACGGGACCCTGGGCTTCATGAATAGAAGTATAGGGCTTGAATTTCATTGGGCCATTGAGGCGGGATTGGAGGCGTGTGGGGGGTTAAAATCGTGAAATCGGGGAGCATGAACCCATCCCACCATGCCCGTTTCACAGGAGGCGGGTACCCGACCTGTGCTGGGAACCGCCTCCCTGAGGCAGGAAGGGGATTAGTGCCAATTAACTGCCTGTTAACAGGCAGTTTTTAGCCTAATCCCTAATTTTATCCCTGAAGTGTGGGCTTCCCGACGGCTCCAAACCACGCCAAGTTAGCGAGGCGGACCATCGGGCCGAGGGGCTTGGAGGGTTCGAGATGTCCGGTTATCAGGTGAGTGATGGGTGCATGAGTGCAGAGGTAAGTGTGTTTGGTGTGTGTAAAGTGTTTAAATAAGTTTTACTTTCCGTTACTTAATAATGCAGCCTTCCTTTCTTCAGGTCTCGGGAGTCTCTCATCTCACCGGCACAGGAAGCAGAATGGCCGCGAGCTGTCAAAATCTGCAGCCTCTGCTTTCTGTTCTGGAGAGATTTCTAAATCAGCCTGAGAGGAAGGAATTAACTTAGATTACAGATTGTAAGTGTTTGACAGCTTCAAAGAGCTGTCAAACGCTGATATTTCATCTGTCAAAAGCTCTTGACAGATGAAATGTCAATCTGTGATGCCACCTGTTGCCGGGTGGCCCTTAATTGGCATGCTGAGCCCACTGGGTGGGCTCAACAAGGTCAAACAGGGGAAAATCGAGTGGGTTGGCCACAACTCGATGGAGGCGGGACTACAGCCCCAAAAGTGGGAGTCCTGCCTCCTACACGCTTCCTTTGATAAAATCCAGCCCATAGAGTACAAAAGCATGGAAATTATGATGAACCTGTGTAAAACACTGGTTCGGCCTCAACTGGAGTAATGTGTCCATTTCTGGGCTCCGCTCTTTAGGAAGGATGTGAAGGCCTTAGAGAGGGTGCAGAAAAGATTTACGAGAATTATTCCTGGAATGATAGACTTCAGTTACGTGAATAGACTGGAGAAGCTAGGGTTTGTTCTCCTTAGAGCAGAGAAGATTGAGAGTAAATTTGATAGAGTTGTTCAAAATCATGAGAGGTCTGAACAGAGTAGATAGAGAGAAACTGTTCCCGTTGGCAGCAGAGTCGAGAACCAGAGGACACAGATTTAAGTTGATTGGCAAAAGAACCAAAGGCGACGTAAGAAAAAACCTTTTTACTCAGCAAGTGGTTAGGATCTGGAATGCACTGCCTGAAAGGGTGGTGGAGGCAGACTCAATCATGGCTTTCAAAAGGAAGTTGGATAAGTATCTGAAAGAAAAACATTTGCAGGGCTACGGGGAAAGGGCGGGGGAGTGGGGCTATCTGAGGTGCTCTTGCAGAGAGCCAGCACAGGCTCGACGGGTCGAATGGCCTCCTTCTCCATGCTGTTACCATTCTATCATTGTTTGATTCTCTACAGAGAAGGTCAACAAAACTAATAGCAAGCATTAGGCACCTTAACAACTAAGGGATCTAAAACGATTTATACTGGAGAAAGAATGTTTACAGGAGAGTTCATTGAAGTATCCAAGATTAACTGAACTCTTAATAAATTTCTTGACATAAACTCAAACTCTGTAATTAAGGAGGATTGACACAAGCTTGGAAAAGGAAAGGTAGGGTACAGGCAGTTTAAAATTAATTGCTTTGTACAGAGAGTAGTGAAAGTGTGGAACAGCCTTCCCAGGGAGACAGTGATGGTGTTACCAATTTTAAGAGGAAACTTTCCAATCCTGTGCAATCCTATGTTTCTAAATTCCACCACAGACCATTAATTCTCAACTAAAAGAAACAATTAATATTATTTCCAAGGCTTGGCAACCCTTTTTCTGAGTTCTCACTTGCAGGTGGAACAATTCTTTTTTTTCATTGCCAGTTTAATTCATTACTTCGCAACACATTTGATATTTCACCAAGGAACTGATTCAAGTTCCAAAAGTGCAGCATGCCATTTGATGAATCTCCAGACTTGCCCTGGAAGTATAGTCTCAATGTTGCTGGGTTTTTTTCATGACATTTAGCCTGGTGGTTGGTTGATGCAAAGAAAGACTTTGAGAAACTATACTGTGGTAACAATGAGCGAGATAATTAATTCTGTATAGCCTGCACTTGTTTCAGGTACCTGGTTCAGCAAATGATGGTTAACTGTGAATCAAAACTTTTGCATGCAAGGGTTGTACTTGTAGGTTGTGACATAGTCTGGTTGAGAGCTTTTGAATATCCCAGGAATAGCTAAAAGAGACGTTCTTCCCCATTGTTGACATCTAAAATAGCTTGCATTTGATTGACCAAGCCTACTGAGAACATACATATTGCCACTGAATAAAAGACTTCCAATTCATTAATGTGCAAGTGTCGGCGGGAATCTCGAGTGGCAGAGCGGGGCTATAAAAGGCCCCAGAGACCAGATAAGGCCTCACAGCGTCGGCGGGAATCTCGAGCGGCAGAGCGGGGCTATAAAAGGCCCCAGAGACCAGGTAAGGCCTCATAGCGTCGGCGGGAATCTCGAGCGGCAGAGCGGGGCTATAAAAGGCCCCAGAGATCAGATAGGTTTACCAGACTCCGAACTCGGAACTCGGAGGGAAGGAGAGAGGTAAAAAGTAATCCAAGTGTGACGTCACCAGAAAGCGGGTAAGTGATTGGTTGGTAAGTATTTCTCTCTTTTTAAGCTTAAACTCTGTGGTTTATAGTTTCTAAGGTGCGATATTCATCATCTAGAATAGGAGCAGAGGGGATTTAAAAATAATATTAATAAATTTAATTAGTTACATAGAATGGGAGATCAGGTGATGTGTTGCTGCTGCAATATGTGGGAGCTGGTGGACACCATTGATGCTCACGGTGATCACATTTGCAGTAAGTGTTGGCTGCTTGAGGAATTCCGGCTCCGTGTTGAAGAGCTGGAGTCCGAGCTTCAAACACTGAGATATATCAGGGAGGGGGAGAGTTACCTGGACTCTGTGTATCAGGAGGTAGTCACATCAATTAGATTAATTAATTCAGATGTAGTCCGTGGCCAGGGTCAGGATGGTGTGACTAGAGGTGAGGCAGGTACGGGGATCCAGGAGGTAGTGTTGGAGGAGCCGCAGCCCTTCCTCTTGTCCAACAGGTTTGAGGCTCTTACTCCCTGTGAGGATGGGAACAGGGACTGCGGGGAGGATGAGCAACCCGGCCACAGCACCGTGGAGCGGGGGGCCATTCAAGTGGGGGGAATTAAAAGAAATGTTGTAGTGGTAGGGGATAGTATCGTTAGGGGGATAGATAGAGTTCTTTGCAGCCGAGAGCGAGAGTCCCGAAGGCTGTGTTGCCTGCCCGGTCCCAGGGTTAAGGACATCTCCTCTGGGCTGGAGAGAAACTTGGAGTGGGAGGGGAAGGATCCAGTTGTCGTGGTCCATGTTGGTACCAATGACATAGATAGGACAAGGAAGGAGGTTCTGCTGAGGGAGTTTGAGCAGCTAGGGGCCAAATTAAAAAGCAGAACCACAAGGGTAATAATCTCTGGATTACTACCTGAGCCATGTGCAAATTTGGCTAAGGTAAATAAAATTAGAGAGTTAAATGCGTGGCTCAAAGACTGGTGTGGGAGAAATGGGTTTTGCTTCCTGGGACACTGGCATCAGTACTGGGGCAGGAGAGAGCTGTTCCGTTGGGACGGACTTCACTTGGCCAGTGCTGGGACTAGAGTCCTGGCGAATCAAATAACTAGGGCTGTAGAGAGGGCTTTAAACTAATTAGTGGGGGGGAGGTTTTAAGAGAGCGAAAATTAAAAATGACAGCGGAGAAGACAATAGAGCAAGGTAGCAGTGGGGAAATTAAAAACCAGAGCGTGTCAGGAAGGGACAGAATGTATAATGATAAAGGAAAAGTAGTAAAATGGGTAAAAGCAGGAATAAATTGTCAGAAAACATATTTGAAAGTTCTTTATCTGAATGCACGTGGCATTCGTAACAAAATTGACGAGTTGACGGTGCAAATAACTACACATGGGTATGATCTGGTGGCCATTATGGAAACATGGCTGCAAGATAATCATGACTGGGAACTAAACATACAAGGGTACTTGACAATTAGGAAGGACAGACAGGAAGGAAAGGGAGGTGGGGTTGCTATGTTAATCAAGGATGGAATCACTGCAATAGTCAGAAATGATATTGGGTCAAAGGATCAGGATAGTGAAACAGTTTGGGTGAAGATAAGGAATAATAAGGGGAAAAAGTCACTAGTGGGCGTAGTCTATAGGCTTCCTAACAGTTGCAACTCTGTTGGTCGGAGTATAAATCAGGAAATAGTTGGGGCTTGTAATAAGGGAACAGCTATAATCATGGGGGATTTTAACTTTCATATTGACTGGACTAATCAAATTGGGCATGGCAGCATTGAGGAAGAGTTCATAGAGTGTATTAGGGGCGGGTTCCTTGAGCAGTATGTAACTGAACCAACCAGGGGGCAGGCAATCTTAGATCTGGTCCTGTGTAATGAGACAGGATTAATAAAAAATGTCCTAGTAAAGGATCCCCTTGGAAAGAGTGACCATAATATGGTTGAATTCCAAATTCAGTTTAAGGGTGAGAGAGTTGGATCTCAAACCAGCGTACTAAGCTTAAATAAAGGAGACTATGAAGGTATGAGAGTAGAATTGACTAAAGTGGACTGGGAAAACAGATTAAAGTGTAAGACGGTACAAGAGCAGTGGTCTACATTCAAGGAGATATTTCATATCTTTCAAGATAAATATATTCCACTGAGGAAAAAGAGGAGTAAAAGAAAAGACAGCCATCCGTGGCTTAGTAAAGTAATAAAGGACGGAAAACAAGGGCATATAAATTAGCCAAATCTAGTGGGAGGATAGAAGATTGGGAAGTATTTAAAAGCCAGCAAACAATAACTAAAAGATTAATTAAGAAAGGGAAGACGGATTATGAAAGTAAACTAGCAAAAAATATAAAAACAGATAGCAAGAGTTCTACAGCTATATAAAAAGAAAAAGGGTGGCTAAAGTGAACATTGGTCCCTTAGAGGATGGGACCTGGGAAACTAGTGGTGGGGAACATGGAGATGGCAAAGACGCTGAACAAATATTTTGTATCAGTCTTTACAGTAGAGGACACTAAAAATATCCCAACACTGGACAAACAGGGGACAATGGGGGGGGGGAGGAGCGAAACGCGATTAAAGTCACTAAGGAGATGGTACTCAGTAAAATAATGGGACTTAAGGCGGATAAATCCCCCGGACCTGATGGCCTACATCCTAGGGTCTTGAGAGAAATGGCGGTAGGGATCGTGGCTGCATTGGTGATTATTTTCCAGAACTCCCTGGACTCAGGAAAGGTCCCGGCAGATTGGAAAACTGCTAATGTAACACCCTTATTTAAGAAGGGAAGTAGACAAAAAGCTGGAAACTATAGACCAGTTAGCCTAACATCTGTGGTTGGCAAAATGTTGGAGTCCATTATTAAGGAAACAGTAACAGAGCATTTGGATAAACATAATTTAATAGGACAGGGTCAGCATGGTTTTACGAAGGGGAAGTTTTCTTTGACAAATTTGCTCAAATTCTTTGAGGATGTAACATACAGGGTGGATAAAAGGGAACCAGTTGATTTAGTGTATTTGGACTTCCAAAAGGCATTTGACAAGGTTCCACACAAAAGATTACTGATCAAGATAAAAAATCACGGGATTGGGGATAATATACTGGGATGGGTGGAAGATTGGCTATCTAACAGAAAACAAAGAGTTGGGATAAATGGTTTGTTCTCGGGCTGGCAATCAGTAACTAGTGGTGTTCCGCAGGGGTCAGTGCTGGGACCCCAACTCTTTACAATCTATATTAACGATTTGGAGGAAGGGACCGAGTGCAACATATCCAAGTTTGCCGACGATACAAAGATGGGAGGGAAAGCAGTGAGTGAGGAGGACATAAAAAACCTGCAACAGGACATAGACAGGCTAAGTGAGTGGGCAGAGGTTTGGCAGGTGCAATATAATGTTGGAAAGTGTGAGGTTATGCACTTTGGCAGAAAAAATCAAAGAGCTAGTTATTATCTAAATGGAGAGAAACTGCAAAGTGCTACAGTATAACGAGATCTGGGGGTCCTGGTGCATGAAACACAAAAAGTTAATATGCAGGTGCAGCAGGTGATCAGGAAGGCCAATGGAATCTTGGCTTTTATTGTGAGGGGGATGGAGTATAAAAACAGAGAAGTCTTGCTGCAGTTATACAGGGTATTGGTGAGGCCACACCTGGAATACTGCGTGCAGTTTTGGTTTTCATATTTAAGAAAAGATATACTTGCTCTCGAGGCATTTCAGAGAAGGTTCACTTGGTTGATTCCAGAGATGAGGGGGTTGACGTATGAGGAAAGGTTGAGTCGGCTGGGACTCTACTCATTGGAGTTCAGAAGAATGAGAGGCGATCTTATCGAAACATATAAGATTGTGAGGGGGCTTGATCGGGTGGATGCGGTGAGGATGTTTCCACTGATGGGTGAGACTAGAACTAGGGGGCAGAATCTTAGAATAAGGGGCTGCCCTTTCAAAACTGAGATGAGGAGAAACTTCTTCATTCAGAGGGTAGTAAATCTATGGAATTTGCTACCCCAGAGAGCTGTGGAAGCTGCAACATTAAATAAATTTAAAATGGAGATAGACAGTTTCCTAGCAGATAAGGGAATTAGGGGTTACGGGGAGAGGGCAGGGAAGTGGACGTGAGTCTAGATTCAGATCAGCCATGATCCTATTGAATGGCGGAGCAGGCCCGAGGGGCCGTATGGCCTACTCCTGCTCCTATTTCTTATGTTCTTATGTTCTTATGAGGTACCTAGGCCCAGAAATTCCCTAGCTTACCGCCACGAGTTAGCGCCACAATCCTGGCGATATATGGTGGCCACCACTCTTCTGGTCTTCTATGGCACGGGACTCGGTGGCCACTATTTTGGTGAGGGCCTTAGCATTGCTGATAGCAGCGCTGGCCCTGGAGATGCAAATATGGAGAGTACCTTCACCATATGGACTGCAGCGGTTCAGAAATGCAGGTCACCACCACCTTCTCAAGGGCAATTAGGGAAGATCAAAAACTGTAGACTTTGCCAGTGATGCCCAGATCCCATGAACGAATAAAAAAAATGTTGGTGTCCAACGCCAACTTAACGTCATGCTCTGTGAACTTGGATCTTAGCGCTGAGTTTAGTGCTGGGTCCTACACGCGCTCTGAAAAGCGAGCGTGAAGCAGACTGACAGAGACACTGTCAGCACTTCTTAAAGGGACACACACATCTTTCAGGTATGTTTGCATTTAAGCTTTTGGACTGGATTTTATTTATTTTAATGAAGTACTAGCTTGGTTAAAAGTTTTTAAAGTGCTCAGGGAGCACAGTGAGTGCTGCTGGACATTTGCAAGGCCTTGGATGGTAAAGGAAGAACTCTGAGAAGACAGAAAATGCTGGAATTGTTCAGCAGGTCAGGCAGCATCCATGGAGAGAGAAACAGAGTTCATGTCTTAGGTCAAGATGCTGCCTGACCTGCTGAGTAGTTCCAGAATTATATGCTTTTATTTCAGGTTTCCAGCATCTGCTCGCAGAGAGAAGAGGAAGTCACAGAAGAGGAAGTCATAGAAGAGGAAGACACAAAAGAGGAAGATGCAAAAGAGGAAGAAGCAGAAGAGGAGGAAGCAGAAGGAAGGGCACAATAGCCTGAGCCTCCTGAAGCACTGCTGTTCAGTCATGTAGAAGAAGCTCATCCACTGCCTGGCAGGGCAGCGAACCTGGTCGGGAATAGAGAGGAGAACCAGATATAAGGACCGGTGGACAGAAGGCCCAGACTCTCAAAGCAGTGAACCTGGTCGAGAACAGAGAGGAGAAAAAAAATGAATAAAAATCCAGGAGTGACATCACCGGATGTGTAGGGTTCTCAAAATTCCCACATTGCCCAAAAGTTATGGATAAAGGGACCCTGCATGGACAAGTTGTTAAAAAGGGTACCCAAAATGGCTTCTGTAACCTCGTGACCAAAAGTATGGGATTTTAAAAGCAAGGCCCTGCAGAAAAGACAGGCGCTTTTTCAAATCTGAAACGAAACTTAAAATGCATGAATCTGTGAAGAGACTTTGTGGAGACAGACAGCTAAAGCAAACACAGAATATGCATTAATTCGCCTTGAAACAGATCAAGTTAGAATGGGCCTAAATCGAGGCCATCAGGTTTCTGCATATGTAATCGGTAACAGCTCACAGGTAGCTGACAAGTCAGGAAACCCGATTAAGTTTCATAAATAACAAACAGCCAGGACATCAAAACCATTCAACACAGAGCCAACCTCTCCAGAAGTCATTAAAGTAAATGGCTGTAATCATTTTAAATGAGCCCGCCAAAAGTTAGACAAAGGACTGACCTGATTTGGTGCACAGATAAGGAACGAAGCATCGGGTATAATTGTAGGCCCATCGATAGTGATCGGCCTCTTATCTCTCTTGACTCTTGCTCTGGCCTCTTATTGTTTGGCTTTTGGCCTGCTGCCTCTCATTCTCGTGCCCTGGCCTCGTGGCGGGCTCTCTTCTCGCTCCCCGCGCCGCTCAACACCAAAGACGCCCATTACTACACCGAGGGTTAAACGCGGGAGGAGAACGAGACCCGAATTTGAAAACACATAGGACACACAGGCCACAAACGGGCAGACAAGATGAGACGAGACAAAGAATACGGTAAACCGATAAGGGCAGAGAAAGGCAGCGGAAAGACGCGTTGGGGGCCAAACGCCTAGTTATAAGCTGGCATTTGACGAATAAACTGGCGTTCGAAGGATGGGTAGTAAAATCAGTTCAACAGTGTAAACCGCCAACCGAGCCCCAACCGTTTTAATAACCCGTGAGCAACTAAACCGCCCGAGGAAGAAGAAGAAGATGAAGACACGACTCGATGATGACATTAGCTGAGGAAAAGGAGGGTGATTCACACAAACAACTTCAGCGCCGTGCCCTGTGATGACGTGACGACGAGGTACCCCAAAGGACAGCAAGCACGGACCCCAAAACTCACAACCGTTAAAGTCAACAGGTTTCGAATTGGTGAGCTTGAATTCCTGGCCCCTAATAGCTTAATCTAGTTAGGTATAGGGGGTGGGATAAGGATAAGTGGATTTTTAATGTATTTGTTTCCCTCGATGTGCCGTGTGTTCCCCATTCCCATATAAGTGTATTACTTTTATATGCCTGTAACTATATCAGTAATTCTCAGTAGTATTGTGTCTTATTCCATCTTTAATAAAATTTTGGTTTTCTTGCACCAAGCCACTTGTCTACTCGATTTTCTGTATCGCCGCCTGTACCTAAGCCCAGTGTCTAGAACCCAGGGGTGTGGGAGCGATTCGAACCGCTCAGAGACAGTCAGAGGTGAAGCTGACTGGGCACACAGCCACCCCCTACAGATGGTTGGTAACTGATTGGTTGGTAAAGGTCACTTCTTTTTTTGCCCTTCAAGTTAGGGGCCGTAGTTAAATAGCTGGCTAGGAATTAAGCAGAAAATTGGAGATTAGTAACAGATAATACTATATTAAATTAGTAACTGTTATATTGTATTAATAACTTGAATCAGATACATCTTATTCTTAAGCTTCTGTAAGTTAGTTAATAGCCTATTAAATAAAGGCATGACAGGGCTGCTCAGTCCCATGTGGGAAATCCAGCACACTTCCCGTGTCCTGGACAACCACGTGTGCAGGAAGTGTCATCAGCTGGAGGAGTTTGAGCTCTGGGTTTCGGAGATTGAGCAGCGGCTGGCATCCGCGAGGCTGACAGCTTCGTGGATAGCATGTTTCAGGAGGTAGTCACCCCACAGATAAGGAGTGCGCGGGCAGACAGGGAATGGGTTACCACCAGACAGAAAAGGAGGACCAGGCAGGTAGTGCAGGTGTCCCCTGAGTGCATTGCGCTCTCCAACCAGTATTCGGATCTGAGTACTGGTGAGGGACATGGCTTGTCTGGGGAGTACAGCCACAGCTAAGTCCGTGGCACCACGGGTTGCTCAGCTGTACATGGGGCGAGGAGGAGGATTGGAAGAGCAATGGTCGTAGGGGATTCGATAGTTAGGGGAGCTGACAGGTGTTTCTGCGGCCGCAGATATGACTTCAGGATGGTATGTTGCCTCCCTGGTGCCAGGGTCAAGGATGTTACCGAGCGGTTGCAGGGCATTCTGAGGGGGGAGGGTGAACAGCCAGACAAAATGTTCCCATTGACAGAAGGGCCGAGAACCAGAGGACACAGATTTAATATGATTGGCAAAAGACCCAAAGGTGACGTAAAAAGAAACTTTTTTACACAGCGAGTGGTTAGGATCTGGAATGCACTGCCTGAAAGGGTGGTGGAGGCAGACTCAATCTTATCTTTCAAAAGAGAGTTGGATAAGTATCTGAAGAAAAAAAAATTGCAGAGCTACAGGGAAAGGGCAGGGGGCTGGGATGAGATGAGAGTCGGCATGGGCTCGATGGGCCGAATGGCCTTCTGCCATGCTGTAACCATTCTATGAATCTATGATTCTACCCTGTGTTGGGGGTAACGCCTCTGGCGCGGTGTACCCCTGTGCTAATCCCCTCTCTCCTCTGGAGCTTCAGGTCAGTGAGGGAAAGGTTGCAGGTGTTGTTGCTGCTGGTGTGGCTGGTGTTGTTGGTGTTGGTGCTCATCTTGGTCTGAATCTGAGGTCCAAGGTGAGATAGCATAAGCGGCAGCCATTCTGATCTGATAGATGGCAGGTAAAGTGGAGATCAGGGACACAATCCTCCAGTGTAGTGAGAGTGACTTGCAATGGGGTGAGAGTGGCTTCCGAGGTTGCAGAAATTACCTGCAAATCCCTGACAGCAAAATCTCTGATCAAAATTATGTCAGCAAGAGACTTTCCTTTAGGCAAGGAAGCAGCTTTAAGGTGTGTGTATTTATGTGCTTTTTCGAGCTGTCACTTAGTGAACGCGCACAATGGCCACTGTGCTCCTGCCTTGCCTTAACAGGCGAGGTTCCCAAGGTGCCTGAATCCCGTACGCAACCAGTTACAGTTGAAACCTCACATTAAAAAGGCTGGTAAGAGTCTCTCAAAGAACAGTTATCTACCCCAATGAGGTCACCCGCCTCTCCTGAGCGGGTCCGTGGAGCACTTCGAAATGCGCCCCAGTTAAATGCGGAAGTCGGCAGAATGATGGCAAGTTTCCGACACGCTGTCAATTTCAGTGCTTTTAACTGCTGACCCGTTCCCAAACCCGCACGCTCTGTAATGTGAAAATTCCAGCCAATGTGTCAATATCGCTCTAATTGAGTGATTAGCATATATAAATTGACAACCTGCCTCTCCCAAAGAGGTTGCATGCAGGCAGCCTAACGCGTTGGAGTCAAATGTGGAAATTGGAGAGTTGGAGCCGATTTCCCAACGCGCTATCAATTTCGTCAGCTTTAAACTCCCAACCGCACCTAATCCCACGTGCTCTTCCACATCAAAATTCTGCCCTATGGCGCTGAAAATATATTCAGGCAATATACAGCAGCTCAACCTCTAGTTATGCACTTTCAACTTATAGATCGACCTGCTTCTTTCAGTCTGATTCTAACCAGTTGTCATAATTGCAATTGCTTACAAGATCTTCTTTGTTGTACTTTTCCACATTAAGCTTTACTTCCCATTGATCAGCTCAAGTGCCGACCCTAGAAAGTTACATATATAAGATCTTGTCTATCTTCCCTGAATCCACAGCCCCCTCTTCCCCCCGCCCACTACCCCTCCCCCCACCCAACTACCCCGTCACTCCCCCTGCCGCCTTGTCTTTTAAAAATGTAACTACCTTCCACCAAGATTACTCTTCTTGGTCATTTATATACACTAAAAATACAAAAGGTTCCAGCAACTGGGACATTCCATCCAATCCCTCCTGCCATTTTGATGTAACTTGCTTTACCCACCTACTAACCCACATCCATACCTTATTCTTGATATCTACTGATCCTAGTCTGTAAAGGAATCTCTAACTTGATACTTTATTAAAGGTCTTTTGCCAATCTAAGTATGTTATCTCATGTGGCTTTCCATTGTCAATTTGTGATGTTACCTCCTCAAAATAGTCTGTGCACTTGGTTAAGCGACCCTTCCAAAGCCATGTTGGCTGTCTCTTATTAGGTTATTTGTAAACATACTTTCATTTTGGCCTTAACAAGTTATATAATTGTTTTAATGACCTGCGCAGTATCTATTTCATTAGACAGCCAGTATGGATAGTAAAAAGGACTTGGAAACATATGTGTTGAAGGAAAAATGTGATGCAAAAATATCAATATATTAAGTCTGAAGAAGAATATGATAAATAAGGTGGAGAAGTGACTAAATGGAGAAGAGAGTGCATTGTATCCATATTACAAAATAATATAAGTAGCTCAGCTGACTTAGCAGAGATGCTGTGAATTAAGGTCAAGGATGGTAAAAGAAAAAGTCCATAATTAATGATCACTTAGAAATGCATGAACTAATCACAATCATTCAACACGGATTTGTAAGGTCGCACTTGACTAACTTAATTGAATTTTTCAACAAAATCTGTCTATGGATAAAGGGAATACAGTGGATGTTGTAGATATGGGTTTTCAGAAAGTATTGACAAGGTGCCTCATGCAACACCGACCTGTATTTATTTAGAGCCTTTCACATAAAGAAGGTCCAAGGGGTTTCACAGGCTTAAAGAAAAAAGGCTTTAAAATATGGCCTGTTTCATTATGGCAGAGGTGGTTAAGGAAGGATTTAATAAAGGTATTCTAAATTATGGAAGGTTTTGAGAGGATAAGTAGCAAAAGATTGATTCCATCACTTGGCAAATTGGTAACATAGGGCCATAAACTCTGGATTATATCTAGGAGAATAAAGGGGAAAGTTAGAAAAAGAATTTCACAGAACAGTACCAAAAAATTGAATGCTTTCCTGCAAGTGGCCAACAAGTCAGAGACTGTAACATCATCTAAAAGGGAATTAGATAAGTATTTGAAAAGGAAGAATATGACAGGATGTAGGGAAAGATCAGGGGAATTGTGTCAGTGTAGAAAGCTCCAGTTAAAGAGCTAGCATGGCACCATGGGATGAATTACGCCATGTACTATCATTTTTATGATTATATGAAAGAAGGTAATGTATTTGGAATGATTCAATTATCCAGATATTGACTGAGAAAATAGTAGGGATAAAACCCAAAGATGAATGCTTGTTTCTAAAGATCATGCAGGATTGCTTCTTTACTCAATATGTTGAACAACTGATGCAGCCAGAGATTATTCCAGACCCAGGGATTAACTTTTCTCTTTTTACAAAGCTGAGTAGAAGTAGATGGAAGTAAAAGGTGGTGGAATGCCAGGAGAAAGTCCCAATGGATTAATTGTCCATGTTTAGTACTACTCCGAGCATTTCTATTCCTCAGAAATAAGAGTAAAACATACTAGGGAGAGTATAAATCAAAAGAGTTTGTGTTGTTGCTGTATAAGTCAGGCCCCAAGTGCATCACTGTGTGTTGTTTTAGTCGCCTAATCATGAGCAATGAAAGTGTTTAAGTTATGAGAAAGTTGGGCTTTTCTTTGAAACAAAGGAGACTTTGGGTTGATCTAATTGAAATTTCAAGATGATGAATTGGATTTTCAAAGCTGATGCAGGCAAACTGCTCATAAAGAACATAAGAACATAAGACATAGGAGCAGGAGTAGGTCATTTGGCCCCTCGAGCCTGCTCCGCCATTCAATAAGATCATGGCTGATCTGATCTTGGCCTCAACTCCACTTCCCTGCCTGCTCCCCGTAACCCTTGACTCCCTTACCTTCCAAAAATCTGCCTATCTCCACCTTAAATATATTCAATGACTCTGCCTCCACAACTCTCTGGGGAAGAGAATTCCAAAGATTCACAACCCTCTGAGAGAAGAAATTCCTCCTCATTTCCGATTTAAATGGGTGCCCCCCTATTCTGAAATTATGCCACCTAGTTCTAGATTCCCCCACGAGGGGAAACATCCTGTCTGCATCTACCCTGTCAAGCCCCTTCAGAATCTTATATGTTTCAATAAGATCCCCTGTCATTCTTCTAAACTCCAATGAGTATAGGCCCAACCTGCTCAACCTTTCTTCATAACACAACCCCTTCATCTCCGGATTCAACCTCGTGAACATTCTCTGAACTGCCTCCAATGCAAATATATCCTTCTTTAAATAAGGAGACCAAAACTGTATGCAGTACTCCAGGTGTGGTCTCACCAACGCCCTGTATAGTTGTAACAGGATTTCCCTACTTTTATACTCCTTTCCCTTTGCAATAAAGGCCAACACTCTATTTGCCTTCCTAATTACTTGCTGTAGCTGCATGCTAACTTTTTGTGATTCATGTACAAGGACCCCCCAGATCCCTCTGCACCTCAACATTTTATAATTTCTCCCCATTTAAATAATAATTAGCTTTTTTATTTTTCCTACCAAAGTGGATAACCTCACATTTTCCCACATTAAACTCCATCTGCCAGATTTTTGCCCACTCACTTAGCCTATCTATATCCCTTTGGAGATTCTTTGCATCCTCCACACAATTTGCTTTCCCACCTATCTTTGTATCATCAGCAAATCTTTGTACATTACATTTGGTCCCTTCATCCAAGTCATTAATATAGATTGTAAACCAACACTGATCCCTGCGGCACCCCACTAGTTACAGTTTGCCAACCTAACAATGACCCATTTATCCCAAATCTCTGTTTTCTGTTAGTTAGCCAATCTTCTATCCATGCTAATATATTACCCCCAACCCCATGAGCTCTTATCTTGTGTAGTAACCTTTTATGTGGCACCTTATCGAATGCCTTCTGGAAATCCAAATACACAACATCTACTGGTTCCCCTTTATCCACCCTGCTCATTACATCCTCAAAGAAATCCAGCAAATTTGTCAAACATGATTTCCCTTTCATAAAACCATGCTGACTCTGCTTGACTATATTATGATTTTCTAAATGTCCTTCTATCACTTCCTTAATGATAGACTCCAGCATTTTCCCAACGACAGATGTTAGGCTAAATGATCGATAGTTGCCTGCTTTCTGTCTCCCTCCTTTCTTAAATAGGGGTGTTACATTTGTGGTTTTCCAGTCTGCTGGGACCTCTCCAGAATCCAGGGAATTTTGGTCAATTACAACCAATGTATCCACTATCTCTGCAGTCACCTCTTTTAAGACTCCAGGATGCAGGCCATTGGGACCAGGGGACTTGTCCACCTTTAGTCCCATTAGTTTGCCTAGTACTTTTTCTGTAGTGATAGTGATTGTTTTAAGTCCCCCCCCCAACCCCAATAGCCCCTTGATTATCCATTATTGGGATGCTTTTAGTGTCTTCTACCGTGAAGACCAATACAACATATTTGTTTAAAGTCGTCGCCATTTCCCTGTTTTCCATTATTAATTCTCCAGACACATCCTCTAGGGGACCAACATTTACTTTAGCTACCCTCTTCCTTTTTATATACCTGCAGAAGCTCTTACTGTTTTTTTTTATATTTCTTGCTAGCTTACTCTCATAAGCTATCTTCTCTCTCTTTATCATTTTTTTAGTCGTCCTTTGCTGGTTTTAAAAAATCCACTATTCTTTGCAAAATTGGATGGTTTTGTTTGCAATTTGATACCATCCTTTACTTCCTTAGTTATGGTGTGGAGATGCCGGAGTTGGACTGGGGTGGACAAATGTAAGAAATCACACAGCACCAGGTTATAGTCCTTAGTTAGCCACAGATGGTTCATCCTTCTCTTAGAGTCTTTCTTTCTCACTGGAATATATCTTTGCTGAGAGTTATGAAATATCTCCTTAATGTTTGCCACTGCTTTTCTACAGTCTTACCCTGTAATATATTTTCCCAGTCCACTTTAACCAAGTCTGCCTTCATACCTTTGTAATTAGCTTTCTTTATGTTCAATACACTACTTTGAGACCTAGCTTTCTCACCCTCAAACTGAATTTGAAATTCTACCATGCTATGATCACTCTTCCCAAGAGGATCCTTCACTTCAAGATCATTAATTAATCCAGCCTCGTTACACATTACCAGATCTAAAATAGCCTTCTCCCTGGTTGGTTCCACAATGGATTGTTACAAGAAACCATCCCGTATACACTCTAAGAACTCTTCCTCAAGTCTACCTTTGCCAATTTGCTTTGACAATCAATATGAAGATTAAAATCTCCCATGATTATAGCTGTATCTTTCTTACAAGCCTCTATTTTTTCTTGATTTATACCCTGTCCTACAGTGTGGCAATTGTTTGGGGGCTACCAGTGAACATCAGAAATTTCTTATCTCCACCCAAACTGATTCTACATCTTGATCTTCTAGGCCAATATCATTTTTCATTACTGCACTAATCTCATCCCTTATTAACAGAGCTACACCACCTCCTTTTTCCTTTCTGCCTATCCTTCCAAAATGGCAAATATCCCTGAATATTCAGTTCCCTGCCTTGGTCACCTTGCAACCACGTCTCTGTAATGGCTATCAGATCGTACCCATTTTTTTCTATTTGTGCTGTCAACTCATCTATCTTGTTATGAATGCTGCATGCGTTCAGGTATAGAGCTTTTAATTTTGTCTTTTTACCATTTTTCCCTACTCTGACCCCTCTTTCTGATGCACTCTTATGTGTATACATTCTGTCCCTTCCTGTCACACTCTGGTTATCGCTACCTTGCACTTTTGCCTTCTCATTTTTCTTTGACTTTTTTAATTTCCACTCAGCGTGTTCCTCCCCCCCACTATTTAGTTTAAAGCCCTATCTACAGCCCTAGTTATTTGATTTGCCAGGACACTGGTCCCAGCCTGGTTCAAATGAAGCCCATCCTGACAGAACAGCTCCCTCTTATCCCAGTACTGGTGCCAGTGCCCTAGGAATCAAAACCTATATCTACCACACCAAACTTTGATCCACTCATTCATCTCTCTGTTCTTATTTACCCTATACCAATTTGCACGTGGCTCAGGTAGTAATCCAGAGATTATTACCTTTGTGGTTCTGCTTTTTAATTTAGCCCTTAGCTGCTCATGCTCCCTCAGCAGAACCTCTTTCTTTGTCCTACCTATGTCGTTGGTACCTACATGGACCACAACAACTAGATCATTCCTCTCCAGCCCAGAGGAGATGTCCTTTACCCTGGCACTGGGCAGGCAACACAGCCTTCAGGACTCATGCTCTTGGCTGCAGAGAACAGTGTCTATCCCGCTAATTAAACTGTCCCCTACCACTAACACATTTCTTTTTGCTCCCCCCACTTGAATGACTCCCTGTACCACGGTGCTGTGGCCAGTTTGCTCATCCTCACTGTAGTCCCTGCTCTCACCCACACAGAGAGTAAGAACCTCGTAACTGTTGGACAAGAGGCTGAGGCTCCTCCACCACTACCTCCTGTGTTCCCATACCTGCCTTGCTCGTAGTCACACCCACCTGTCCCTGACCACGGACCAAAAAAGAACACAGCATCCAGGTAACTCTCCCCCTCCCTGATGTGTCTCAGCGTTTGAAGCTCGGACTCCAGCTCATCAACACGGAGCCGAAGTTCCTCAAGCAACCAACACTTACTGCAACTGGCAAGGGCTTCAAATAGAAGTAATAATGGAAGTTAGGTGGAATGTGTTTGCACAAAGTTTAACAGATTGTGGAATAAGTTACCAGGGAAGGCTACTGAAGCCAACAATATAAATAGGTTAAAGAGGCAATTAGAATTCTTTCTTGAAAGTGAAGAGCTGTGGCAAGACAGCGGATATTGGAGCTGATATTAATGAAAAAGAGACAGTAATTGCTTTAAATGGCCTTCTCTTTTAAAAAAAAAACTCTTGTGTTCTTACATAAAAATAAGGAGTGGTTCACTGATTGAGCAAATTATGTATTTTTTAAAATCAAGTCTGATATTGTTGTTATCACCACCATGATATTGGCCTAGAGTTTCTGCAAGTTTGAATTGGTTTAATCAGTGCAATTTGCCTGGAATTGGCCAAACCAGCATCAAAGATTGTGGCATTTTAAACGCAAGTTACATCAAGCATAAATCGAGATTCCGTGATCTTTAACGCTGGTTTTAAAAAACATCGAGCTGGAAGCCAGCCCTGCCCATAAAACTGGCCACGTTCCCAGATCAAAATAATCAGGATGGTGAGTTTAGGCCAATGGCGCCCGTTTGCAACTGTTCGAGGAGGCTTTTAAAATTGAGCTTTTTTTAGGTGCAAATGTAACACATTTTAAAGATTTTAAATATTAAAAAATATTTAAATTACTAGTGTATGCCCATGAAACTAATAAATGGTTCTGTATAGTTTTTTAAAGTCATTATTTGAAATCGGGTTACTCACAGGTGGTGGGCTAGACACTCTGATGAAAAATGCTTATTTTTAGTGATAAACCCATTTCGGCTGTATTAATAAAACCGCACCATGTTACCACTCTTAAATACATCAAGGAATATTTTTTAATGCAAACATTTTTAAAAATTATATTCTAAACCACTGCCTGATTGCACTGGTTCATGGAAGATTTTACATTTGTGGTTATACTATGAGTTTAGGTAGTAACTTGAATTATAACATCACTTCGGAAAACCAGCACAATTTCAAGCGCAATTTGCAGCCTGATTGCCGATTGGGCCCCCAGCGGAAACTCCGTCCCACTGTCTTTCCTCTTCTGCAACTTTCTAATTTTTCTTTAGATGACAAACTAACTTGATTTCAGCAACACAAAGCAGAATCTAAATCCAGAATCCACAAGTCATTAGTTGTAAATGTGCAAGCAAAATTTCCAAGTAAATCTCTAGGTTCTTTGATGAATGAGTCAAAGCAAACTCGACCTGGCTTTTCAGGCACAAAACAGACATCTAAGCATCCAATATGGTGGGCCGGGCGCCCACTCTTTAAACCCTGGAAGTGCGCCACTCATCATACTGGTAAAGGCAAAGAAAGGGGCGTCCAGGGCCTGCACCTGAAAAAGGTGTTGGGTCCTTTGTATGCAAATAAGCAGCCACCAAAAGGTATGTTTATTTATAAATACTTACCTGAATGTGGAGTCGGTAGGTGCAGGAATGCTCCTTTTGGTTTCACTGAAGTGCCAAAGACGATTGCTGGCCCCTGCTTGGAACCCTCCAATTGCCTTCCCTCGATCGTGGCTCCCTTCCGATCACCCTCCCGATCACCCACTGCCTCTCCTAATCTTGCCCCTCCCAATCACTTCCCTTCCTTTCCCAGGACCTACCTGAGGCCTGCTGCCAGTGATACCGTGGCCTTAAATTGCAATCCTCTTCACAGGCGAGCTGCCTGGGGATGGCCAGTGGGCAACTGCAGCTCGCCGGTTTCATGTAAATGAGGCCTGAAACCTATTATGTCCGTGTGTAATTGAGACACGGACTGCAGGAGTTGGTTAAAACAGGTCTTTACTGAGTGGGGACAAACTGGAACTAACTATGCAAAGTTACTACACAGGCTTATATACAGGGGTGGTCACTACTGGTACTGCAGTATACAGGGGCTGCAGAATATCGTTCCTTCTGCAAAGTACATACACTACAATTCCTCCCCTTTTAGCTAAACAGCACATAACATTCGATTAATAATTAAATAACATATTTACAATTACAGTTGTCATATACATTAGCTGAAGTTAAGCAATCATAAGTTCAGTCTTTGAGGAGGCTTCCAGATTCTGTCTGGATAACGCCTCTTTGGGGTATCAGGTTCTTCTGGCAGAGTTGATTCGGAATCAACGTCGTTGTTGGGTTCGTCTGCTTCCAATATTCCCGATTCTGAGGTAGAGGCAATTGGTACTTCGGTTTCATCACCAGGTGTATCGGATCGTGGTGTGGAATTGACGTTTTCCAGTGACTCTAGAATCTGGTCAGCATGGCGTCTTACAATGCTCTCTCCAACGTCCACGGTATACATTAGAGGTCCTTGCCGTGTACAGATCATTCCTGGCTGCCATTTCTCTGTGCGGTAGTCCCGGGCCAAAACAGGTTAACCTATCTTAAAACTTCTGGTCGGCCTTTCATTCATATTCTGAAACTGCCTGTTCTCCACATCTCTTCTGATGTTTGGCTTAACCAAATCCAAGCGGCATCGTAGTCTTCGATTGAAGAACATCATGGCTGGAGTTTGATTGGTAACCGCATGTGTCGCATTCCGGTAGGCAAACAAGAAGTTATCCACCTTGTGTTGTAGGGGTATGTCTTCATTACACATTGCCTTGATAGCCTTCTTGAATGTTTGAACGAACCTCTCAGCCAATCCATTGGTGGCTGGATGATATGGGGCAGATGTGTAATGCTTAACACCATTGTTCTTTAAGAACCTCCGGAACTCTTCAGACACAAACTGTGGTCCATTGTCGGAGCAAATCTGTTCAGGCAGCCCATTTCTGGCGAATATGGTTCGTAAGACTGTGATAGTTTTTTCTGTGGTGGTTGAGGACATTTTTATTACCTCTGGCCACTTTGAATGTGCATCCACCGCAATTAAAAACATCGAGTCCATAAATGGGCCAGCAAAATCAATGTTCACCCTTTGCCATGGAGATGAGGGCCACTCCCATGGATGTAGAGGGGCTTGTGGTGGGGCGTTTGGACCTTCTGGCATCCTGTACAGCTCTTGGTCATCTCGTCGATTTCTCTATCGATTCCCGGCGACCACACAAACGCTCTGGCTAAGTTCTTCATTTTTACCCCTCCCAGATGACCCTCATGAAGCTCATTGAGCACTCTATCCTTCAATTTGGGTGGAATTACTACTCTGGATCCACACATCAAGGTTCCTCTGCACACTGACAGCTGTTCTCTTCTCGGCGAGAATGCTGGCAACAGTGGTTCGCCATGTGCTGGCCATCCCTTCACCATTAAACCATAGACCCAGGAGAGTGTCGGGTCATTTCGTGTTTCCTTTTCTATGTTTGCATTAATCACAGGTAGACATTCGACTATGGTCGAGTGGAATATCTCCACTGGATCCACTGCAGGTGCTTCTTCCACCGTCGGCAACGGTAGGTGCAACAATCCATCAGCATTCCCATGCTGTTTAGTTCCCTTGTACTCGATGTCATATTGGTGTGCCCCTAGGAAAAGGGACCACCTCTGTAGCCGTTGTGCTGTCATTATCGGGACGCCCTTCTGAGGGTTGAAAATGGAGACAAGAGGTTGATGATCAGTTAGTAGAGTAAATTTCTGACTGTGCAGGTAGTGATTGAACTTCTTCAACCCCCACACCAGGCTGAGGGCCTCTCTGTCCATCTGGGCGTAGTTACGCTCGGCTGAAGTTAACGAGCATGATGCAAAAGCTATCGGCCTCTCTGAACCATCAAGGAATTTATGTGACAGTACCGCTCCAATGCCGTAGGGAGACGCATCAAACGCCAGTCTTATCGGTAGTGATGGGTTGTAGTGAGCCAATACTTCTCTTGAAGTGATTAGGTCTTTACCCTTCTGAAAGGCCCGCTTACATTCATCGCTCCATTTCCATGCTACTCCAGTTTGTAGTAGGGCGTTCAGTGGGTGCAGAATTGTGGACAAATTCGGCAAAAACTTATGGTAATAATTCACCAATCCGAGGAATGACCTCAGTTGCGACACATTCTCAGGCGCTGGAGCCTTAAGTACCGCTTCAATTTTGTCAGGGGACTTATGTAACCCCTCTTCATCAATCACGTGGCCACAATACGATATCTGTTTCTTAAAAAACTCGCACTTGGGGCGATTGGCTCGTAGCCCATATTCTCTTAGTCTAGTGAGCTCTAGGTTGGCAAGGTGTTCACTGTCATCTTCACCTGTCACTAGGATGTCGTCCAAGTAACACTGAGTCCCCGGAATCCCTTGCAGGACTTGTTCCATCGCTCTTTGCCATATCACCGGAGCTGATGCTACTCCGAATACCAGTTGATTATACTGGTAAAGACCTTTGTGAGTGTTTATCGTGAGATAATTCCTAGAGGATTCTTCAACCTCCATCTGCAAACATGCTTGTGCTAGGTCAATTTTTGTAAAACGCTTCCCTCCAGATAGTGAGGCGAAAATATCTTCTATCCTCGGGAGAGGATATTGTACTGTATGAAGGACTGGGTTCACCGTCACCTTGAAGTCCCCACAGATGCGAACCTTCCTTGGCTCCTCAGACTTATTGTTTAACGTTTTCTTCATGACAGGAACGATGGGTGTCGCCCACTCGCTACAGTCTACCTTAGATAACACGCCTGCATTCTCCAGATTCTCCAGCTCTGCCTCGACGGCTGGGTGAATTGCATATGGTACCGGTCTTGCTTTGAAAAACTTGGGAATTGCATTCTCTTCTATTTTTATCGAGGCGGTTAAGACTTTAAGAGTTCCCAGTTCTTGTTGAAATACTTCTTTGGCATTAGCTAAGATTTTTGACAATCGTCCAGGTGTGACGTCGTCATCCTTTTTACCAGCCACCGTCAGTGCTTGAATGGAGTGCCAGTCTAAACTTATCTTTCTGATCCATTCACGTCCCAATAAGGGTGGTCCACCATCTTGCAGTATGTACAGATACAATTTCTGTATTTCCTTGCCGTTGTATTCGACAGGCACCCTTATTTTCCCTCTGGGGTGTACTTTTTGCCCCGTATACGTCTTCAAGACAATGGATGTGTCTTTCAAGGGTATGTGTGAGAATAGCCGCTCGTAGTCTCGTCGATTCATGACGGTCAGGGCTGATCCTGTATCCAATTCCATTTTGACTTGGGACCCTGCTATCATGAGGGTGACCCAAATGGTTCAGTGATCCTCTTTTGCGATTACGTTGTGAAGTTTGAGACAGTTTAGCCTCTTGTTCCCAGATTCACTATCGCTCATCTGGTCTTCGGAACTACTGCCCGTCATCTTTTGTACTTTCCTGTACTGTTCCTTAGTAGACTTTTTGTTGTCGTTAGTCTTCTTCCCAGACCTGCAAACTCGTGCAATGTGTCCCATCTTTCCGCATTGCCTGCATATTTTGTCCTTGGACCAGCAGTCCTTCTGGTCAAATCCCCGTGTCATTTCGTGGGTGCAGTATTCCTGTGGCTTTTGCTGTATTTCCGCAGCTCCCCTTGCTGCTGCTTCGTATGATACTGCCATGCTGAATGCCTTATCTAGCGTCAGCTCTTTCTCTGAGAGTAACCTCTTCTGGGTTCCTTCACTCAGGAGTCCACAGACAAATTTGTCCCGTATGGTATCTGCCAGTCCTGCTCTGAACTGGCAGTGCTTTGATAGCTTGCGTAGTTCCGTAAGGTAATCAGCATTGCTTTCATCTTTATGCTGATTTCTCCTGTGGAATTTAAATCTTTCTGCTATCAGCAGCGGTGTAGGATTTAGGTGTTCCTGTAGGATATCAACAATTTTGTTAAAACTCTTCGCCATTGGTTTGGCTGGAGTGATCAGGTTCCGCAATAGGCCGTACGTTCTTGCGCCCATTAAGTTTAGTAGTACCGATGCCTTTTTCTCATCGGCTACTTCGTTTGCCTCGCAATATACTTCGACTCTTTCCACATACTTGGTCCAGTCTTCTATTGCATTATCGAAGGCAGTGATATTGCCAGTCTTCGGCATCTGGGAAATCTAAGATGGCGCCTACCGCGCTTTGCCTTCTTCCCCGATTTATCAAAATGGCGCCTCCCGCGACTTCCGTCTTCTCCGCTGCTGCTAGCGCTGTTGCTGGTGTTTTATGCCTTGATGGCGACGCCCTATGGTCTTCACGCAATTCCCCACGCGCTGCTGCTAATGCCGCTCTCCGCGGTTCCCATGGCAAACTGCAGCTCCTCGCGGCTTTCTACGTTTCTAATTTATTTTATTTCCCGTCGTCGGAGCAACCCTGTGGGACACTTTCCTCCCTCTTCTCGGGTCTGTACGCTGCCCGGCTTCGTAGCACCGGCGCGCCCTGTGTGCTCCACCCTCTCTCTCTCTCTCCTCTTCCCGACAACGCTGCTCGAGCCCCGTTGAAAAGCCACCCGATCGAGCTCTAGCCCGCCGCAGCCCAGGAAGTATCAGTGTACTACCTGCCACCAGCCCGATTAGCTGGAAGACCATCGACAGGATAACCAAGCCCCGCTCTCGACAGCCTCTCCTGCAAATCTTTCACTCCGATGAATCAGAGGTGGTTGCCCACGGTCGACGCCCGTTTCTTCTGATTGTTTTATTTTAATTTTTTTCTTTCTTCCTTCTGGCTTCGACGTCTGACAACTTCGCTTTAGGGATGGATCCCCATGAGGTGGTGCAGACTGTAGGTAAGTTCGGATCTGCTTGTCGCCAGTATTATGTCCGTGTGTAATTGAGACATGGACTGCAGGAGTTGGTTACAACAGGTCTTTACTGAGTGGGGACAAACTGGAACTAACTATGCAAAGTTTCTACACAGGCTTATATACAGGGGTGGTCACTACTGGTACTGCAGTATACAGGGGCTGCAGAATATAGTTCCTTCTGCAAAGTACATACACTACAAAACCCAATATCGAGTGTGCCTTGCGTCTATTCCTTCCAGAGCAGGGATCGTTCCCTGTGCCCAATTCCCTGAGGCAATCCAGCGCGAATAAAGTTCCAGGCCATTATTTTTAAACAAAATGTGGCAAATTCACCCTTCTTCTTAAATGACAAAGGAACTGAATATAACAATGCATCTATCTATATATATAAATGGATACATCTGTCTGTCTGTCTGTCTTTCTGTCCATCTGTCTGTCTGTCTGTCTGTCCTTCGGTGTGTATCTCTCCGGCTATGCACTCTAAAGTTATAGAGCGTACCTACTTGTGCTTTACATCAAAAGAAAGC